>NW_028135537.1:0-203000 GCF_964662115.1 Mustela nivalis | reverse complement strand
GATATCGACAATCATTATAACATAACTTGACTGATTGTTACCGCGCTCTTAACTGGGCAAACACTTGTTGGCTTCCAAGAAAAACTAACATAGTTGAAATGGTTCTAGTGGCCTTCTAGCACAGGGTATGATGGGGTAGGTATTCTAGCCACTGGCTGTGCAAGGCATGAGGCCTGTTAGTGATTCTATTTTTTCCTCTGCAGAATGGGTCTTTCTACATTCCAGGTCCTTTCTACCCCAATAAATAATGCGGCGATTCTCTCAGTGAGTTGTACTTTGGGTTTAAACAGCCAACTGTCTCTTAAAAAGGTCTTTTGTTTAAATTCCTTTAAAGAAAAGTCCTTTCAAAAAATTTTTTTTATTTTTTATTTTTAAATCCCATATGTTTACTCTGATCATGGAACTTTGTCATTTTGACCATCTCTGCTGATTAAAATATTCTTTTTTTTTTTTTAAAAGATTTTCTGTATTTATTTGACAGAGAGAGAAATCACAAGTAGGCGGAGAGTCAGGCAGAGAGAGATAGAAAAGCAGGCTCCTACTGAGCAAAGAGTCCGATGCGGGGCTATATCCCAGGGCACTGAGATCATGGCCCGAGCCGAAGGCAGAGGCTTAATCCACTGAGCCACCCAGGCGCCCCTGATTAAAATATTCTTCATCATTAGCACCTACTGCTCTCCTCTCTTGGTGGTCTCTCCGGAAGGGGTCTTCTCTAGCTCTTCTAGCAGGAGATGGGCAGTTCCCAAATACCCCTGTTGCCAGACTAACCTTACCTATCCTGCAGGGTCAGGTAGGCCTGGCCCTTTATCTGTTGTTCTCCTCTGAGGGGTTAGTTTTTCATAGATACCGTGCTTTGCTTTTGTCAGGATTTACCCTGGATTATCAAAACCCTTTTCTTCTGCCAGTGAAGCCTAAGAAACTGTCCTAATGAGAAACCAGGAATTCAAACAGATCATATTTATCCTGAATGTTCTGTCCAAAATGAAAAATTCATTTCTGAGGTGCCTCAAGATCTCTGAGAAGGGAAGTTTCACCAACTCTGTCATGTAGGGGCATCAATTCCGATTCTGTGTCAATTTTACTACTTTCCCAGCTAGTAATTCTCTACCTCAGAAAGCCCACTCTCAACCGTTTCCTCTTTCAAAGGCAGTTGCTCTTAGAGTCTTCACATGGCACTTGGAGCCTGCTGGTCGTTGGCTACTGCCCTCTGTACCTTGGGTCTAACAGCTGCAAGGCTTCAAGATGAGCACGTCTCTTGTTCTAGGACTTAATATAGTTTGGGGCACATGGTAAGCAATAATCACTTCTTTAGTTGATCCAAGTGTTGGATCTTTCTTAATTATTCTACTACCACAATTTACTTGTTCTAAGATTTGTCCCCCCCCCATTTTAATATCTCTTAAGGTGGCACTCACCTTGCACTTGATGACATATCCTACTTTAACTGACAGCATTTCTCTTTCTTAGTCGAACATAAACTATAGTGCATCTTACACTTGATGAAAGCTAGGATGCAATGAAATACTCTATTATGGTTATGATTCTGATATTTGAAATCCTCCGGTAGCTCCCTGTGCCCCCACAGTGTAGTACCTCACCTCCTCGCCATAGTATACAAACCTTCTCACACCCAGTGTTAACCCCGGGGCTCAGCCTCCATTCACAGGTGACGCTGCCAGATCAGCTGTCGGTTGTCATGAACTTGCTGTAGTTTCCCGAATGCACTGTGCTGCCTCCTGGCACTCTGAAACTTGACACACTCATCCTCATTCTTCGCTTTGCCCTTGTCTATCACCTCCCTTGAAAATCTGTTCCTAAGTGGCTTTTCCCAGCTCCCACCTACCCTTGGCAGTCTATTCTCTCCCTGTGGTAAAGCCTGTCACACTGCACCATGGACATGCCCGTTGTCCCCCTGAGAAGAGAAAAGGGACAATGAGGGCCCCCAGCATTTGCAGCTCTAGTGCAGAGCCCCATGCCTGGCTTGCAGGAAATGCCAGATCATGAAGACAAACGGAGATCATCCTCTGGCTAAAACCAGCTCTTCTTTGCCTACCGCAGGATCTGGATCAATAAAGAGCAGCCAGTTATTATTGCTGTTTTTCTAGGCATTTTTACCCCATATATTTCCCAGGTCTCTACTCTTTTTGTGGCACTTTAATTCAGGCTTCAACCACTTCCTAGTCCGATCAGGTGAAATCATTTTACTTCCCATACCCTCAATGTATTTCACATCTAGTAATTCTTTATTTAAAGATCTTATTTACCCATTTGACAGACAGATCACAAGTAGGTAGAGAGGGAGGCAGAGAGAGAGGGGGGAAGCAGGCTCCCCGCTGAGCAGAGAGCCCGATGTGGGGCTCCATCCCAGGACCCTGAAATCATGACCTGAGCCGAAGGCAGAGGCCTAAACCACTGAGCCACCCAGGAGCCCCCATATCTGGTAATTTTTAACCAACGTGGATTTGCTGCATCAAATAGTTCCTTCTTCTTCAAATATAAATATATAAATAAAGTGATCAAGTCACTCGCATGTCTTAGGAGAATGTCATACCTTTAGTAGCAAACTTGAAATCTTGGCCATTGGTTTTGATTTTTGTTTTGGTTAGATTTGGTTCGGTTTTTGTCATTTTAAAAATCCCTCCAGCCCTTGGCTCTGTCTGACCTGATTGCTTTCAGCTGTTTCTGCAACAAAATTGTCCCGGCAGCGAAAACTCTCATTGTTTACAGTGGCGCCCCCTTCTGAACACTTTGTTAATAAAAAGCTTTTTTTTTGTTTGTTTGTTTTTCGGCTATGGTAAATGTGGAACAACAATGAGGTACTTCAAAGAGGTGAACCACAGATAAATTTCTCTAAGGGTGGGGTGAGGGTTACTCAAAAAGGAACTTGACAAGGCTTTTAAAGATATCGACAATCATTATAACATAACGTGACTGATTGTTACCGCGCTCTTAACTGGGCAAACACTTGTTGGCTTCCAAGAAAAACTAACATAGTTGAAATGGTTCTAGTGGCCTTCTAGCACAGGGTATGATGGGGTAGGTATTCTAGCCACTGGCTGTGCAAGGCATGAGGCCTGTTAGTGATTCTATTTTTTCCTCTGCAGAATGGGTCTTTCTACATTCCAGGTCCTTTCTACCCCAATAAATAATGCGGCGATTCTCTCAGTGAGTTGTACTTTGGGTTTAAACAGCCAACTGTCTCTTAAAAAGGTCTTTTGTTTAAATTCCTTTAAAGAAAAGTCCTTTCAAAAAATTTTTTTTATTTTTTATTTTTAAATCCCATATGTTTACTCTGATCATGGAACTTTGTCATTTTGACCATCTCTGCTGATTAAAATATTCTTTTTTTTTTTTTTTAAAGATTTTCTGTATTTATTTGACAGAGAGAGAAATCACAAGTAGGAGGAGAGTCAGGCAGAGAGAGATAGAAAAGCAGGCTCCTGCTGAGCAAAGAGCCCGATGCGGGGCTCAATCCCAGGACACTGAGATCATGGCCCGAGCCGAAGGCAGAGGCTTAATCCACTGAGCCACCCAGGCGCCCCTGATTAAAATATTCTTCATCATTAGCACCTACTGCTCTCCTCTCTTGGTGGTCTCTCCGGAAGGGGTCTTCTCTAGCTCTTCTAGCAGGAGATGGGCAGTTCCCAAATACCCCTGTTGCCAGACTAACCTTACCTATCCTGCAGGGTCAGGTAGGCCTGGCCCTTTATCTGTTGTTCTCCTCTGAGGGGTTAGTTTTTCATAGATACCATGCTTTGCTTTTGTCAGGATTTACCCTGGATTATCAAAACCCTTTTCTTCTGCCAGTGAAGCCTAAGAAACTGTCCTAATGAGAAACCAGGAATTCAAACAGATCATATTTATCCTGAATGTTCTGTCCAAAATGAAAAATTCATTTCTGAGGTGACTCAAGATCTCTGAGAAGGGAAGTTTCACCAACTCTGTCATGTAGGGGCATCAATTCCGATTCTGTGTCAATTTTACTACTTTCCCAGCTAGTAATTCTCTACCTCAGAAAGCCCACTGTCAACCGTTTTCTCTTTCAAAGGCAGTTGCTCTTAGAGTCTTCACATGGCACTTGGAGCCTGCTGGTCGTTGGCTACTGCCCTCTGTACCTTGGGTCTAACAGCTGCAAGGCTTCAAGATGAGCACGTCTCTTGTTCTAGGACTTAATATAGTTTGGGGCACATGGTAAGCAATAATCACTTCTTTAGTTGATCCAAGTGTTGGATCTTTCTTAATTATTCTACTACCACAATTTACTTGTTCTAAGATTTGTCCCCCCCCCCATTTTAATATCTCTTAAAGTGGCACTCACCTTGCACTTGATGACATATCCTACTTTAACTGACAGCATTTCTCTTTCTTAGTCGAACATAAACTATAGTGCATCTTACACTTGATGAAAGCTAGGATGCAATGAAATACTCTATTATGGTTACGATTCTGATATTTGAAATCCTCCGGTAGCTCCCTGTGCCCCCACAGTGTAGTACCTCACCTCCTCGCCATAGTATACAAACGATCTCACCCCCAGTGTTAACCCCGGGGCTCAGCCTCCATCCACAGGTGACGCTGCCAGATCAGCTGTCGGTTGTCATGAACTTGCTGTAGTTTCCCGAATGCACTGTGCTGCCTCCTGGCACTCTGAAACTTGACACACTCATCCTCATTCTTCGCTTTGCCCTTGTCTATCACCTCCCTTGAAAATCTGTTCCTAAGTGGCTTTTCCCAGCACCCACCTACCCTTGGCAGTCTATTATCTCCCTGTGGTAAAGCCTGTCACACTGCACCATGGACATGCCCGTTGTCCCCCTGAGAAGAGAAAAGGGACAATGAGGGCCCCCAGCATTTGCAGCTCTAGTGCAGAGCCCCATGCCTGGCTTGCAGGAAATGCCAGATCATGAAGACAAACGGAGATCATCCTCTGGCTAAAACCAGCTCTTCTTTGCCTACCGCAGGATCTGGATCAATAAAGAGCAGCCAGTTATTATTGCTGTTTTTCTAGGGATTTTTACCCCATATATTTCTCAGGTCTCTACTCTTTTTGTGGCACTTTAATTCAGGCTTCAACCACTTCCTAGTCCGATCAGGTGAAATCATTTTCCTTCCCATACCCTCGATGTATTTCACATCTAGTAATTCTTTATTTAAAGATCTTATTTACCCATTTGACAGACAGATCACAAGTAGGTAGAGAGGGAGGCAGAGAGAGAGGGGGAAAGCAGGCTCCCCGCTGAGCAGAGAGCCCGATGTGGGGCTCCATCCCAGGACCCTGAAATCATGACCTGAGCCGAAGGCAGAGGCCTAAACCACTGAGCCACCCAGGAGCCCCCATATCTGGTAATTTTTAACCAACGTGGATTTGCTGCATCAAATAGTTCCTTCTTCTTCAAATATAAATATATAAATAAAGTGATCAAGTCACTCGCATGTCTTAGGAGAATGTCATACCTTTAGTAGCAAACTTGAAATCTTGGCCATTGGTTTTGATTTTTGTTTTGGTTAGATTTGGTTCGGTTTTTGTCATTTTAAAAATCCCTCCAGCCCTTGGCTCTGTCTGACCTGATTGCTTTCAGCTGTTTCTGCAACAAAATTGTCCCGGCAGCGAAAACTCTCATTGTTTACAGTGGCGCCCCCTTCTGAACACTTTGTTAATAAAAAGCTTTTTTTTTGTTTGTTTGTTTTTCGGCTATGGTAAATGTGGAACAACAATGAGGTACTTCAAAGAGGTGAACCACAGATAAATTTCTCTGAGGGTGGGGTGAGGGTTACTCAAAAAGGAACTTGACAAGGCTTTTAAAGATATCGACAATCATTATAACATAACGTGACTGATTGTTACCGCGCTCTTAACTGGGCAAACACTTGTTGGCTTCCAAGAAAAACTAACATAGTTGAAATGGTTCTAGTGGCCTTCTAGCACAGGGTATGATGGGGTAGGTATTCTAGCCACTGGCTGTGCAAGGCATGAGGCCTGTTAGTGATTCTATTTTTTCCTCTGACGAATGGGTCTTTCTACATTCCAGGTCCTTTCTACCCCAATAAATAATGCGGCGATTCTCTCAGTGAGTTGTACTTTGGGTTTAAACAGCCAACTGTCTCTTAAAAAGGTCTTTTGTTTAAATTCCTTTAAAGAAAAGTCCTTTCAAAAAATTTTTTTTATTTTTTATTTTTAAATCCCATATGTTTACTCTGATCATGGAACTTTGTCATTTTGACCATCTCTGCTGATTAAAATATTCTTTTTTTTTTTTAAAGATTTTCTGTATTTATTTGACAGAGAGAGAAATCACGAGTAGGCGGAGAGTCAGGCAGAGAGAGATAGAAAAGCAGGCTCCTGCTGAGCAAAGAGCCCGATGCAGGGCTCAATCCCAGGACACTGAGATCATGGCTTGAGCCGAAGGCAGAGGCTTAATCCACTGAGCCACCCAGGCGCCCCTGATTAAAATATTCTTCATCATTAGCACCTACTGCTCTCCTCTCTTGGTGGTCTCTCCGGAAGGGGTCTTCTCTAGCTCTTCTAGCAGGAGATGGGCAGTTCCCAAATACCCCTGTTGCCAGACTAACCTTACCTATCCTGCAGGGTCAGGTAGGCCTGGCCCTTTATCTGTTGTTCTCCTCTGAGGGGTTAGTTTTTCATAGATACCGTGCTTTGCTTTTGTCAGGATTTACCCTGGATTATCAAAACCCTTTTCTTCTGCCAGTGAAGCCTAAGAAACTGTCCTAATGAGAAACCAGGAATTCAAACAGATCATATTTATCCTGAATGTTCTGTCCAAAATGAAAAATTCATTTCTGAGGTGACTCAAGATCTCTGAGAAGGGAAGTTTCACCAACTCTGTCATGTAGGGGCATCAATTCCGATTCTGTGTCAATTTTACTACTTTCCCAGCTAGTAATTCTCTACCTCAGAAAGCCCACTGTCAACCGTTTTCTCTTTCAAAGGCAGTTGCTCTTAGAGTCTTCACATGGCACTTGGAGCCTGCTGGTCGTTGGCTACTGCCCTCTGTACCTTGGGTCTAACAGCTGCAAGGCTTCAAGATGAGCACGTCTCTTGTTCTAGGACTTAATATAGTTTGGGGCACATGGTAAGCAATAATCACTTCTTTAGTTGATCCAAGTGTTGGATCTTTCTTAATTATTCTACTACCACAATTTACTTGTTCTAAGATTTGTCCCCCCCCCCCATTTTAATATCTCTTAAGGTGGCACTCACCTTGCACTTGATGACATATCCTACTTTAACTGACAGCATTTCTCTTTCTTAGTCGAACATAAACTATAGTGCATCTTACACTTGATGAAAGCTAGGATGCAATGAAATACTCTATTATGGTTACGATTCTGATATTTGAAATCCTCCGGTAGCTCCCTGTGCCCCCACAGTGTAGTACCTCACCTCCTCGCCATAGTATACAAACGATCTCACCCCCAGTGTTAACCCCGGGGCTCAGCCTCCATCCACAGGTGACGCTGCCAGATCAGCTGTCGGTTGTCATGAACTTGCTGTAGTTTCCCGAATGCACTGTGCTGCCTCCTGGCACTCTGAAACTTGACACACTCATCCTCATTCTTCGCTTTGCCCTTGTCTATCACCTCCCTTGAAAATCTGTTCCTAAGTGGCTTTTCCCAGCTCCCACCTACCCTTGGCAGTCTATTATCTCCCTGTGCTAAAGCCTGTCACACTGTACCATGGACATGCCTGTTGTCCCCCTGAGAAGAGAAAAGGGACAATGAGGGAACAACATTTGCAGCTCTATTGCAGAGCCCCATGCCTGGCTTGCAGGAAATGCCAGATCATGAAGACAAACGGAGATCATCCTCTGGCTAAAACCAGCTCTTCTTTGCCTACCGCAGGATCTGGATCAATAAAGAGCAGCCAGTTATTATTGCTGTTTTTCTAGGGATTTTTACCCCATATATTTCCCAGGTCTTTACTCTTTTAGTAGCACTTTAATTCAGGCTTTAACCACTTCCTAGTCAGATCAGGTGAAATCATTTTCCTTCCCATACCCTCGATGTATTTCACATCTAGTAATTCTTTTTTTAAAGATCTTATTTACCCATTTGACAGACAGATCACAAGTAGGTAGAGAGGGAGGCAGAGAGAGAGGGGGGAAGCAGGCTCCCCGCTGAGCAGAGAGCCCGATGTGGGGCTCCATCCCAGGACCCTGAAATCATGACCTGAGCCGAAGGCAGAGGCCTAAACCACTGAGCCACCCAGGAGCCCCCATATCTGGTAATTTTTAACCAACGTGGATTTGCTGCATCAAATAGTTCCTTCTTCTTCAAATATAAATATATAAATAAAGTGATCAAGTCACTCGCATGTCTTAGGAGAATGTCATACCTTTAGTAGCAAACTTGAAATCTTGGCCATTGGTTTTGATTTCTGTTTTGGTTAGATTTGGTTCGGTTTTTGTCATTTTAAAAATCCCTCCAGCCCTTGGCTCTGTCTGACCTGATTGCTTTCAGCTGTTTCTGCAACAAAATTGTCCCGGCAGCGAAAACTCTCATTGTTTACAGTGGCGCCCCCTTCTGAACACTTTGTTAATAAAAAGCTTTTTTTTTGTTTGTTTGTTTTTCGGCTATGGTAAATGTGGAACAACAATGAGGTACTTCAAAGAGGTGAACCACAGATAAATTTCTCTAAGGGTGGGGTGAGGGTTACTCAAAAAGGAACTTGACAAGGCTTTTAAAGATATCGACAATCATTATAACATAACGTGACTGATTGTTACCGCGCTCTTAACTGGGCAAACACTTGTTGGCTTCCAAGAAAAACTAACATAGTTGAAATGGTTCTAGTGGCCTTCTAGCACAGGGTATGATGGGGTAGGTATTCTAGCCACTGGCTGTGCAAGGCATGAGGCCTGTTAGTGATTCTATTTTTTCCTCTGCAGAATGGGTCTTTCTACATTCCAGGTCCTTTCTACCCCAATAAATAATGCGGCGATTCTCTCAGTGAGTTGTGCTTTGGGTTTAAACAGCCAACTGTCTCTTAAAAAGGTCTTTTGTTTAAATTCCTTTAAAGAAAAGTCCTTTCAAAAAAATTTTTTTATTTTTTATTTTTAAATCCCATATGTTTACTCTGATCATGGAACTTTGTCATTTTGACCATCTCTGCTGATTAAAATATTCTTTTTTTTTTTTTTTAAAGATTTTCTGTATTTATTTGACAGAGAGAGAAATCACGAGTAGGCGGAGAGTCAGGCAGAGAGAGATAGAAAAGCAGGCTCCTGCTGAGCAAAGAGCCCGATGCGGGGCTCAATCCCAGGACACTGAGATCATGGCCCGAGCCGAAGGCAGAGGCTTAATCCACTGAGCCACCCAGGCGCCCCTGATTAAAATATTCTTCATCATTAGCACCTACTGCTCTCCTCTCTTGGTGGTCTCTCCGGAAGGGGTCTTCTCTAGCTCTTCTAGCAGGAGATGGGCAGTTCCCAAATACCCCTGTTGCCAGACTAACCTTACCTATCCTGCAGGGTCAGGTAGGCCTGGCCCTTTATCTGTTGTTCTCCTCTGAGGGGTTAGTTTTTCATAGATACCGTGCTTTGCTTTTGTCAGGATTTACCCTGGATTATCAAAACCCTTTTCTTCTGCCAGTGAAGCCTAAGAAACTGTCCTAATGAGAAACCAGGAATTCAAACAGATCATATTTATCCTGAATGTTCTGTCCAAAATGAAAAATTCATTTCTGAGGTGCCTCAAGATCTCTGAGAAGGGAAGTTTCACCAACTCTGTCATGTAGGGGCATCAATTCCGATTCTGTGTCAATTTTACTACTTTCCCAGCTAGTAATTCTCTACCTCAGAAAGCCCACTGTCAACCGTTTCCTCTTTCAAAGGCAGTTGCTCTTAGAGTCTTCACATGGCACTTGGAGCCTGCTGGTCGTTGGCTACTGCCCTCTGTACCTTGGGTCTAACAGCTGCAAGGCTTCAAGATGAGCACGTCTCTTTTTCTAGGACTTAATATAGTTTGGGGCACATGGTAAGCAATAATCACTTCTTTAGTTGATCCAAGTGTTGGATCTTTCTTAATTATTCTACTACCACAATTTACTTGTTCTAAGATTTGTCCCCCCCCCCATTTTAATATCTCTTAAGGTGGCACTAACCTTGCACTTGATGACATATCCTACTTTAACTGACAGCATTTCTCTTTCTTAGTCGAACATAAACTATAGTGCATCTTACACTTGATGAAAGCTAGGATGCAATGAAATACTCTATTATGGTTACGATTCTGATATTTGAAATCCTCTGGTAGCTCCCTGTGCCCCCACAGTGTAGTACCTCACCTCCTCGCCATAGTATACAAACGATCTCACCCCCAGTGTTAACCCCGGGGCTCAGCCTCCATCCACAGGTGACGCTGCCAGATCAGCTGTCGGGTGTCATGAACTTGCTGTAGTTTCCCGAATGCACTGTGCTGCCTCCTGGCACTCTGAAACTTGACACACTCATCCTCATTCTTCGCTTTGCCCTTGTCTATCACCTCCCTTGAAAATCTGTTCCTAAGTGGCTTTTCCCAGCTCCCACCTACCCTTGGCAGTCTATTATCTCCCTGTGGTAAAGCCTGTCACACTGCACCATGGACATGCCCGTTGTCCCCCTGAGAAGAGAAAAGGGACAATGAGGGCCCCCAGCATTTGCAGCTCTAGTGCAGAGCCCCATGCCTGGCTTGCAGGAAATGCCAGATCATGAAGACAAACGGAGATCATCCTCTGGCTAAAACCAGCTCTTCTTTGCCTACCGCAGGATCTGGATCAATAAAGAGCAGCCAGTTATTATTGCTGGTTTTCTAGGCATTTTTACCCCATATATTTCCCAGGTCTCTACTCTTTTTGTGGCACTTTAATTCAGGCTTCAACCACTTCCTAGTCAGATCAGGTGAAATCATTTTCCTTCCCATACCCTCGATGTATTTCACATCTAGTAATTCTTTATTTAAAGATCTTATTTACCCATTTGACAGACAGATCACAAGTAGGTAGAGAGGGAGGCAGAGAGAGAGGGGGGAAGCAGGCTCCCCGCTGAGCAGAGAGCCCGATGTGGGGCTCCATCCCAGGACCCTGAAATCATGACCTGAGCCGAAGGCAGAGGCCTAAACCACTGAGGCACCCAGGAGCCCCCATATCTGGTAATTTTTAACCAACGTGGATTTGCTGCATCAAATAGTTCCTTCTTCTTCAAATATAAATATATAAATAAAGTGATCAAGTCACTCGCATGTCTTAGGAGAATGTCATACCTTTAGTAGCAAACTTGAAATCTTGGCCATTGGTTTTGATTTTTGTTTTGGTTAGATTTGGTTCGGTTTTTGTCATTTTAAAAATCCCTCCAGCCCTTGGCTCTGTCTGACCTGATTGCTTTCAGCTGTTTCTGCAACAAAATTGTCCCGGCAGCGAAAACTCTCATTGTTTACAGTGGCGCCCCCTTCTGAACACTTTGTTAATAAAAAGCTTTTTTTTTGTTTGTTTGTTTTTCGGCTATGGTAAATGTGGAACAACAATGAGGTACTTCAAAGAGGTGAACCACAGATAAATTTCTCTAAGGGTGGGGTGAGGGTTACTCAAAAAGGAACTTGACAAGGCTTTTAAAGATATCGACAATCATTATAACATAACGTGACTGATTGTTACCGCGCTCTTAACTGGGCAAACACTTGTTGGCTTCCAAGAAAAACTAACATAGTTGAAATGGTTCTAGTGGCCTTCTAGCACAGGGTATGATGGGGTAGGTATTCTAGCCACTGGCTGTGCAAGGCATGAGGCCTGTTAGTGATTCTATTTTTTCCTCTGCAGAATGGGTCTTTCTACATTCCAGGTCCTTTCTACCCCAATAAATAATGCGGCGATTCTCTCAGTGAGTTGTACTTTGGGTTTAAACAGCCAACTGTCTCTTAAAAAGGTCTTTTGTTTAAATTCCTTTAAAGAAAAGTCTTTTCAAAAAAATTTTTTTATTTTTTATTTTTAAATCCCATATGTTTACTCTGATCATGGAACTTTGTCATTTTGACCATCTCTGCTGATTAAAATATTCTTTTTTTTTTTTTAAAGATTTTCTGTATTTATTTGACAGAGAGAGAAATCACAAGTAGGCGGAGAGTCAGGCAGAGAGAGATAGAAAAGCAGGCTCCTGCTGAGCAAAGAGCCCGATGCGGGGCTCAATCCCAGGACACTGAGATCATGGCCCGAGCCGAAGGCAGAGGCTTAATCCACTGAGCCACCCAGGCGCCCCTGATTAAAATATTCTTCATCATTAGCACCTACTGCTCTCCTCTCTTGGTGGTCTCTCCGGAAGGGGTCTTCTCTAGCTCTTCTAGCAGGAGATGGGCAGTTCCCAAATACCCCTGTTGCCAGACTAACCTTACCTATCCTGCAGGGTCAGGTAGGCCTGGCCCTTTATCTGTTGTTCTCCTCTGAGGGGTTAGTTTTTCATAGATACCGTGCTTTGCTTTTGTCAGGATTTACCCTGGATTATCAAAACCCTTTTCTTCTGCCAGTGAAGCCTAAGAAACTGTCCTAATGAGAAACCAGGAATTCAAACAGATCATATTTATCCTGAATGTTCTGTCCAAAATGAAAAATTCATTTCTGAGGTGCCTCAAGATCTCTGAGAAGGGAAGTTTCACCAACTCTGTCATGTAGGGGCATCAATTCCGATTCTGTGTCAATTTTACTACTTTCCCAGCTAGTAATTCTCTACCTCAGAAAGCCCACTGTCAACCGTTTCCTCTTTCAAAGGCAGTTGCTCTTAGAGTCTTCACATGGCACTTGGAGCCTGCTGGTCGTTGGCTACTGCCCTCTGTACCTTGGGTCTAACAGCTGCAAGGCTTCAAGATGAGCACGTCTCTTGTTCTAGGACTTAATATAGTTTGGGGCACATGGTAAGCAATAATCACTTCTTTAGTTGATCCAAGTGTTGGATCTTTCTTAATTATTCTACTACCACAATTTACTTGTTCTAAGATTTGCCCCCCCCCCATTTTAATATCTCTTAAGGTGGCACTCACCTTGCACTTGATGACATATCCTACTTTAACTGACAGCATTTCTCTTTCTTAGTCGAACATAAACTATAGTGCATCTTACACTTGATGAAAGCTAGGATGCAATGAAATACTCTATTATGGTTACGATTCTGATATTTGAAATCCTCCGGTAGCTCCCTGTGCCCCCACAGTGTAGTACCTCACCTCCTCGCCATAGTATACAAACGATCTCACCCCCAGTGTTAACCCCGGGGCTCAGCCTCCATCCACAGGTGACGCTGCCAGATCAGCTGTCGGGTGTCATGAACTTGCTGTAGTTTCCCGAATGCACTGTGCTGCCTCCTGGCACTCTGAAACTTGACACACTCATCCTCATTCTTCGCTTTGCCCTTGTCTATCACCTCCCTTGAAAATCTGTTCCTAAGTGGCTTTTCCCAGCTCCCACCTACCCTTGGCAGTCTATTATCTCCCTGTGGTAAAGCCTGTCACACTGCACCATGGACATGCCCGTTGTCCCCCTGAGAAGAGAAAAGGGACAATGAGGGCCCCCAGCATTTGCAGCTCTAGTGCAGAGCCCCATGCCTGGCTTGCAGGAAATGCCAGATCATGAAGACAAACGGAGATCATCCTCTGGCTAAAACCAGCTCTTCTTTGCCTACCGCAGGATCTGGATCAATAAAGAGCAGCCAGTTATTATTGCTGGTTTTCTAGGCATTTTTACCCCATATATTTCCCAGGTCTCTACTCTTTTTGTGGCACTTTAATTCAGGCTTCAACCACTTCCTAGTCAGATCAGGTGAAATCATTTTCCTTCCCATACCCTCGATGTATTTCACATCTAGTAATTCTTTATTTAAAGATCTTATTTACCCATTTGACAGACAGATCACAAGTAGGTAGAGAGGGAGGCAGAGAGAGAGGGGGGAAGCAGGCTCCCCGCTGAGCAGAGAGCCCGATGTGGGGCTCCATCCCAGGACCCTGAAATCATGACCTGAGCCGAAGGCAGAGGCCTAAACCACTGAGCCACCCAGGAGCCCCCATATCTGGTAATTTTTAACCAACGTGGATTTGCTGCATCAAATAGTTCCTTCTTCTTCAAATATAAATATATAAATAAAGTGATCAAGTCACTCGCATGTCTTAGGAGAATGTCATACCTTTAGTAGCAAACTTGAAATCTTGGCCATTGGTTTTGATTTTTGTTTTGGTTAGATTTGGTTCGGTTTTTGTCATTTTAAAAATCCCTCCAGCCCTTGGCTCTGTCTGACCTGATTGCTTTCAGCTGTTTCTGCAACAAAATTGTCCCGGCAGCGAAAACTCTCATTGTTTACAGTGGCGCCCCCTTCTGAACACTTTGTTAATAAAAAGCTTTTTTTTTGTTTGTTTGTTTTTCGGCTATGGTAAATGTGGAACAACAATGAGGTACTTCAAAGAGGTGAACCACAGATAAATTTCTCTAAGGGTGGGGTGAGGGTTACTCAAAAAGGAACTTGACAAGGCTTTTAAAGATATCGACAATCATTATAACATAACGTGACTGATTGTTACCGCGCTCTTAACTGGGCAAACGCTTGTTGGCTTCCAAGAAAAACTAACATAGTTGAAATGGTTCTAGTGGCCTTCTAGCACAGGGTATGATGGGGTAGGTATTCTAGCCACTGGCTGTGCAAGGCATGAGGCCTGTTAGTGATTCTATTTTTTCCTCTGCAGAATGGGTCTTTCTACATTCCAGGTCCTTTCTACCCCAATAAATAATGCGGCGATTCTCTCAGTGAGTTGTACTTTGGGTTTAAACAGCCAACTGTCTCTTAAAAAGGTCTTTTGTTTAAATTCCTTTAAAGAAAAGTCCTTTCAAAAAAATTTTTTTATTTTTTATTTTTAAATCCCATATGTTTACTCTGATCATGGAACTTTGTCATTTTGACCATCTCTGCTGATTAAAATATTCTTTTTTTTTTTTTAAAGATTTTCTGTATTTATTTGACAGAGAGAGAAATCACAAGTAGGCGGAGAGTCAGGCAGAGAGAGATAGAAAAGCAGGCTCCTGCTGAGCAAAGAGCCCGATGCGGGGCTCAATCCCAGGACACTGAGATCATGGCCCGAGCCGAAGGCAGAGGCTTAATCCACTGAGCCACCCAGGCGCCCCTGATTAAAATATTCTTCATCATTAGCACCTACTGCTCTCCTCTCTTGGTGGTCTCTCCGGAAGGGGTCTTCTCTAGCTCTTCTAGCAGGAGATGGGCAGTTCCCAAATACCCCTGTTGCCAGACTAACCTTACCTATCCTGCAGGGTCAGGTAGGCCTGGCCCTTTATCTGTTGTTCTCCTCTGAGGGGTTAGTTTTTCATAGATACCGTGCTTTGCTTTTGTCAGGATTTACCCTGGATTATCAAAACCCTTTTCTTCTGCCAGTGAAGCCTAAGAAACTGTCCTAATGAGAAACCAGGAATTCAAACAGATCATATTTATCCTGAATGTTCTGTCCAAAATGAAAAATTCATTTCTGAGGTGCCTCAAGATCTCTGAGAAGGGAAGTTTCACCAACTCTGTCATGTAGGGGCATCAATTCCGATTCTGTGTCAATTTTACTACTTTCCCAGCTAGTAATTCTCTACCTCAGAAAGCCCACTGTCAACCGTTTCCTCTTTCAAAGGCAGTTGCTCTTAGAGTCTTCACATGGCACTTGGAGCCTGCTGGTCGTTGGCTACTGCCCTCTGTACCTTGGGTCTAACAGCTGCAAGGCTTCAAGATGAGCACGTCTCTTGTTCTAGGACTTAATATAGTTTGGGGCACATGGTAAGCAATAATCACTTCTTTAGTTGATCCAAGTGTTGGATCTTTCTTAATTATTCTACTACCACAATTTACTTGTTCTAAGATTTGTCCCCCCCCCATTTTAATATCTCTTAAGGTGGCACTCACCTTGCACTTGATGACATATCCTACTTTAACTGACAGCATTTCTCTTTCTTAGTCGAACATAAACTATAGTGCATCTTACACTTGATGAAAGCTAGGATGCAATGAAATACTCTATTATGGTTACGATTCTGATATTTGAAATCCTCCGGTAGCTCCCTGTGCCCCCACAGTGTAGTACCTCACCTCCTCGCCATAGTATACAAACGATCTCACCCCCAGTGTTAACCCCGGGGCTCAGCCTCCATCCACAGGTGACGCTGCCAGATCAGCTGTCGGGTGTCATGAACTTGCTGTAGTTTCCCGAATGCACTGTGCTGCCTCCTGGCACTCTGAAACTTGACACACTCATCCTCATTCTTCGCTTTGCCCTTGTCTATCACCTCCCTTGAAAATCTGTTCCTAAGTGGCTTTTCCCCGCTCCCACCTACCCTTGGCAGTCTATTATCTCCCTGTGGTAAAGCCTGTCACACTGCACCATGGACATGCCCGTTGTCCCCCTGAGAAGAGAAAAGGGACAATGAGGGCCCCCAGCATTTGCAGCTCTAGTGCAGAGCCCCATGCCTGGCTTGCAGGAAATGCCAGATCATGAAGACAAACGGAGATCATCCTCTGGCTAAAACCAGCTCTTCTTTGCCTACCGCAGGATCTGGATCAATAAAGAGCAGCCAGTTATTATTGCTGGTTTTCTAGGCATTTTTACCCCATATATTTCCCAGGTCTCTACTCTTTTTGTGGCACTTTAATTCAGGCTTCAACGACTTCCTAGTCAGATCAGGTGAAATCATTTTCCTTCCCATACCCTCGATGTATTTCACATCTAGTAATTCTTTATTTAAAGATCTTATTTACCCATTTGACAGACAGATCACAAGTAGGTAGAGAGGGAGGCAGAGAGAGAGGGCGGAAGCAGGCTCCCCGCTGAGCAGAGAGCCCGATGTGGGGCTCCATTCCAGGACCCTGAAATCATGACCTGAGCCGAAGGCAGAGGCCTAAACCACTGAGCCACCCAGGAGCCCCCATATCTGGTAATTTTTAACCAACGTGGATTTGCTGCATCAAATAGTTCCTTCTTCTTCAAATATAAATATATAAATAAAGTGATCAAGTCACTCGCATGTCTTAGGAGAATGTCATACCTTTAGTAGCAAACTTGAAATCTTGGCCATTGGTTTTGATTTTTGTTTTGGTTAGATTTGGTTCGGTTTTTGTCATTTTAAAAATCCCTCCAGCCCTTGGCTCTGTCTGACCTGATTGCTTTCAGCTGTTTCTGCAACAAAATTGTCCCGGCAGCGAAAACTCTCATTGTTTACAGTGGCGCCCCCTTCTGAACACTTTGTTAATAAAAAGCTTTTTTTTTGTTTGTTTGTTTTTCGGCTATGGTAAATGTGGAACAACAATGAGGTACTTCAAAGAGGTGAACCACAGATAAATTTCTCTAAGGGTGGGGTGAGGGTTACTCAAAAAGGAACTTGACAAGGCTTTTAAAGATATCGACAATCATTATAACATAACGTGACTGATTGTTACCGTGCTCTTAACTGGGCAAACGCTTGTTGGCTTCCAAGAAAAACTAACATAGTTGAAATGGTTCTAGTGGCCTTCTAGCACAGGGTATGATGGGGTAGGTATTCTAGCCACTGGCTGTGCAAGGCATGAGGCCTGTTAGTGATTCTATTTTTTCCTCTGCAGAATGGGTCTTTCTACATTCCAGGTCCTTTCTACCCCAATAAATAATGCGGCGATTCTCTCAGTGAGTTGTACTTTGGGTTTAAACAGCCAACTGTCTCTTAAAAAGGTCTTTTGTTTAAATTCCTTTAAAGAAAAGTCTTTTCAAAAAAATTTTTTTATTTTTTATTTTTAAATCCCATATGTTTACTCTGATCATGGAACTTTGTCATTTTGACCATCTCTGCTGATTAAAATATTCTTTTTTTTTTTTTTAAAGATTTTCTGTATTTATTTGACAGAGAGAGAAATCACGAGTAGGCGGAGAGTCAGGCAGAGAGAGATAGAAAAGCAGGCTCCTGCTGAGCAAAGAGCCCGATGCGGGGCTCAATCCCAGGACACTGAGATCATGGCCCGAGCCGAAGGCAGAGGCTTAATCCACTGAGCCACCCAGGCGCCCCTGATTAAAATATTCTTCATCATTAGCACCTACTGCTCTCCTCTCTTGGTGGTCTCTCCGGAAGGGGTCTTCTCTAGCTCTTCTAGCAGGAGATGGGCAGTTCCCAAATACCCCTGTTGCCAGACTAACCTTACCTATCCTGCAGGGTCAGGTAGGCCTGGCCCTTTATCTGTTGTTCTCCTCTGAGGGGTTAGTTTTTCATAGATACCGTGCTTTGCTTTTGTCAGGATTTACCCTGGATTATCAAAACCCTTTTCTTCTGCCAGTGAAGCCTAAGAAACTGTCCTAATGAGAAACCAGGAATTCAAACAGATCATATTTATCCTGAATGTTCTGTCCAAAATGAAAAATTCATTTCTGAGGTGCCTCAAGATCTCTGAGAAGGGAAGTTTCACCAACTCTGTCATGTAGGGGCATCAATTCCGATTCTGTGTCAATTTTACTACTTTCCCAGCTAGTAATTCTCTACCTCAGAAAGCCCACTGTCAACCGTTTCCTCTTTCAAAGGCAGTTGCTCTTAGAGTCTTCACATGGCACTTGGAGCCTGCTGGTCGTTGGCTACTGCCCTCTGTACCTTGGGACTAACAGCTGCAAGGCTTCAAGATGAGCACGTCTCTTGTTCTAGGACTTAATATAGTTTGGGGCACATGGTAAGCAATAATCACTTCTTTAGTTGATCCAAGTGTTGGATCTTTCTTAATTATTCTACTACCACAATTTACTTGTTCTAAGATTTGTCCCCCCCCCCCATTTTAATATCTCTTAAGGTGGCACTCACCTTGCACTTGATGACATATCCTACTTTAACTGACAGCATTTCTCTTTCTTAGTCGAACATAAACTATAGTGCATCTTACACTTGATGAAAGCTAGGATGCAATGAAATACTCTATTATGGTTACGATTCTGATATTTGAAATCCTCCGGTAGGTCCCTGTGCCCCCACAGTGTAGTACCTCACCTCCTCGCCATAGTATACAAACGATCTCACCCCCAGTGTTAACCCCGGGGCTCAGCCTCCATCCACAGGTGACGCTGCCAGATCAGCTGTCGGGTGTCATGAACTTGCTGTAGTTTCCCGAATGCACTGTGCTGCCTCCTGGCACTCTGAAACTTGACACACTCATCCTCATTCTTCGCTTTGCCCTTGTCTATCACCTCCCTTGAAAATCTGTTCCTAAGTGGCTTTTCCCCGCTCCCACCTACCCTTGGCAGTCTATTATCTCCCTGTGGTAAAGCCTGTCACACTGCACCATGGACATGCCCGTTGTCCCCCTGAGAAGAGAAAAGGGACAATGAGGGCCCCCAGCATTTGCAGCTCTAGTGCAGAGCCCCATGCCTGGCTTGCAGGAAATGCCAGATCATGAAGACAAACGGAGATCATCCTCTGGCTAAAACCAGCTCTTCTTTGCCTACCGCAGGATCTGGATCAATAAAGAGCAGCCAGTTATTATTGCTGGTTTTCTAGGCATTTTTACCCCATATATTTCCCAGGTCTCTACTCTTTTTGTGGCACTTTAATTCAGGCTTCAACCACTTCCTAGTCAGATCAGGTGAAATCATTTTCCTTCCCATACCCTCGATGTATTTCACATCTAGTAATTCTTTATTTAAAGATCTTATTTACCCATTTGACAGACAGATCACAAGTAGGTAGAGAGGGAGGCAGAGAGAGAGGGGGGAAGCAGGCTCCCCGCTGAGCAGAGAGCCCGATGTGGGGCTCCATTCCAGGACCCTGAAATCATGACCTGAGCCGAAGGCAGAGGCCTAAACCACTGAGCCACCCAGGAGCCCCCATATCTGGTAATTTTTAACCAACGTGGATTTGCTGCATCAAATAGTTCCTTCTTCTTCAAATATAAATATATAAATAAAGTGATCAAGTCACTCGCATGTCTTAGGAGAATGTCATACCTTTAGTAGCAAACTTGAAATCTTGGCCATTGGTTTTGATTTTTGTTTTGGTTAGATTTGGTTCGGTTTTTGTCATTTTAAAAATCCCTCCAGCCCTTGGCTCTGTCTGACCTGATTGCTTTCAGCTGTTTCTGCAACAAAATTGTCCCGGCAGCGAAAACTCTCATTGTTTACAGTGGCGCCCCCTTCTGAACACTTTGTTAATAAAAAGCTTTTTTTTTGTTTGTTTGTTTTTCGGCTATGGTAAATGTGGAACAACAATGAGGTACTTCAAAGAGGTGAACCACATTAAATTTCTCTAAGGGTGGGGTGAGGGTTACTCAAAAAGGAACTTGACAAGGCTTTTAAAGATATCGACAATCATTATAACATAACGTGACTGATTGTTAACGTGCTCTTAACTGGGCAAACACTTGTTGGCTTCCAAGAAAAACTAACATAGTTGAAATGGTTCTAGTGGCCTTCTAGCACAGGGTATGATGGGGTAGGTATTCTAGCCACTGGCTGTGCAAGGCATGAGGCCTGTTAGTGATTCTATTTTTTCCTCTGCAGAATGGGTCTTTCTACATTCCAGGTCCTTTCTACCCCAATAAATAATGCGGCGATTCTCTCAGTGAGTTGTATTTTGGGTTTAAACAGCCAACTGTCTCTTAAAAAGGTCTTTTGTTTAAATTCCTTTAAAGAAAAGTCCTTTCAAAAAAATTTTTTTATTTTTTATTTTTAAATCCCATATGTTTACTCTGATCATGGAACTTTGTCATTTTGACCATCTCTGCTGATTAAAATATTCTTTTTTTTTTTTTATAAGATTTTCTGTATTTATTTGACAGAGAGAGAAATCACGAGTAGGCGGAGAGTCAGGCAGAGAGAGATAGAAAAGCAGGCTCCTGCTGAGCAAAGAGCCCGATGCGGGGCTCAATCCCAGGACACTGAGATCATGGCCCGAGCCGAAGGCAGAGGCTTAATCCACTGAGCCACCCAGGCGCCCCTGATTAAAATATTCTTCATCATTAGCACCTACTGCTCTCCTCTCTTGGTGGTCTCTCCGGAAGGGGTCTTCTCTAGCTCTTCTAGCAGGAGATGGGCAGTTCCCAAATACCCCTGTTGCCAGACTAACCTTACCTATCCTGCAGGGTCAGGTAGGCCTGGCCCTTTATCTGTTGTTCTCCTCTGAGGGGTTAGTTTTTCATAGATACCGTGCTTTGCTTTTGTCAGGATTTACCCTGGATTATCAAAACCCTTTTCTTCTGCCAGTGAAGCCTAAGAAACTGTCCTAATGAGAAACCAGGAATTCAAACAGATCATATTTATCCTGAATGTTCTGTCCAAAATGAAAAATTCATTTCTGAGGTGCCTCAAGATCTCTGAGAAGGGAAGTTTCACCAACTCTGTCATGTAGGGGCATCAATTCCGATTCTGTGTCAATTTTACTACTTTCCCAGCTAGTAATTCTCTACCTCAGAAAGCCCACTGTCAACCGTTTCCTCTTTCAAAGGCAGTTGCTCTTAGAGTCTTCACATGGCACTTGGAGCCTGCTGGTCGTTGGCTACTGCCCTCTGTACCTTGGGTCTAACAGCTGCAAGGCTTCAAGATGAGCACGTCTCTTGTTCTAGGACTTAATATAGTTTGGGGCACATGGTAAGCAATAATCACTTCTTTAGTTGATCCAAGTGTTGGATCTTTCTTAATTATTCTACTACCACAATTTACTTGTTCTAAGATTTGTCCCCCCCCCCATTTTAATATCTCTTAAGGTGGCACTCACCTTGCACTTGATGACATATCCTACTTTAACTGACAGCATTTCTCTTTCTTAGTCGAACATAAACTATAGTGCATCTTACACTTGATGAAAGCTAGGATGCAATGAAATACTCTATTATGGTTACGATTCTGATATTTGAAATCCTCCGGTAGGTCCCTGTGCCCCCACAGTGTAGTACCTCACCTCCTCGCCATAGTATACAAACGATCTCACCCCCAGTGTTAACCCCGGGGCTCAGCCTCCATCCACAGGTGACGCTGCCAGATCAGCTGTCGGTTGTCATGAACTTGCTGTAGTTTCCCGAATGCACTGTGCTGCCTCCTGGCACTCTGAAACTTGACACACTCATCCTCATTCTTCGCTTTGCCCTTGTCTATCACCTCCCTTGAAAATCTGTTCCTAAGTGGCTTTTCCCCGCTCCCACCTACCCTTGGCAGTCTATTATCTCCCTGTGGTAAAGCCTGTCACACTGCACCATGGACATGCCCGTTGTCCCCCTGAGAAGAGAAAAGGGACAATGAGGGCCCCCAGCATTTGCAGCTCTAGTGCAGAGCCCCATGCCTGGCTTGCAGGAAATGCCAGATCATGAAGACAAACGGAGATCATCCTCTGGCTAAAACCAGCTCTTCTTTGCCTACCGCAGGATCTGGATCAATAAAGAGCAGCCAGTTATTATTGCTGTTTTTCTAGGCATTTTTACCCCATATATTTCCCAGGTCTCTACTCTTTTTGTGGCACTTTAATTCAGGCTTCAACCACTTCCTAGTCAGATCAGGTGAAATCATTTTCCTTCCCATACCCTCGATGTATTTCACATCTAGTAATTCTTTATTTAAAGATCTTATTTACCCATTTGACAGACAGATCACAAGTAGGTAGAGAGGGAGGCAGAGAGAGAGGGGGGAAGCAGGCTCCCCGCTGAGCAGAGAGCCCGATGTGGGGCTCCATTCCAGGACCCTGAAATCATGACCTGAGCCGAAGGCAGAGGCCTAAACCACTGAGCCACCCAGGAGCCCCCATATCTGGTAATTTTTAACCAACGTGGATTTGCTGCATCAAATAGTTCCTTCTTCTTCAAATATAAATATATAAATAAAGTGATCAAGTCACTCGCATGTCTTAGGAGAATGTCATACCTTTAGTAGCAAACTTGAAATCTTGGCCATTGGTTTTGATTTTTGTTTTGGTTAGATTTGGTTCGGTTTTTGTCATTTTAAAAATCCCTCCAGCCCTTGGCTCTGTCTGACCTGATTGCTTTCAGCTGTTTCTGCAACAAAATTGTCCGGGCAGCGAAAACTCTCATTGTTTACAGTGGCGCCCCCTTCTGAACACTTTGTTAATAAAAAGCTTTTTTTTTGTTTGTTTGTTTTTCGGCTATGGTAAATGTGGAACAACAATGAGGTACTTCAAAGAGGTGAACCACAGATAAATTTCTCTAAGGGTGGGGTGAGGGTTACTCAAAAAGGAACTTGACAAGGCTTTTAAAGATATCGACAATCATTATAACATAACGTGACTGATTGTTACCGCGCTCTTAACTGGGCAAACGCTTGTTGGCTTCCAAGAAAAACTAACATAGTTGAAATGGTTCTAGTGGCCTTCTAGCACAGGGTATGATGGGGTAGGTATTCTAGCCACTGGCTGTGCAAGGCATGAGGCCTGTTAGTGATTCTATTTTTTCCTCTGCAGAATGGGTCTTTCTACATTCCAGGTCCTTTCTACCCCAATAAATAATGCGGCGATTCTCTCAGTGAGTTGTACTTTGGGTTTAAACAGCCAACTGTCTCTTAAAAAGGTCTTTTGTTTAAATTCCTTTAAAGAAAAGTCCTTTCAAAAAATTTTTTTTATTTTTTATTTTTAAATCCCATATGTTTACTCTGATCATGGAACTTTGTCATTTTGACCATCTCTGCTGATTAAAATATTCTTTTTTTTTTTTTTTAAAGATTTTCTGTATTTATTTGACAGAGAGAGAAATCACGAGTAGGCGGAGAGTCAGGCAGAGAGAGATAGAAAAGCAGGCTCCTGCTGAGCAAAGAGCCCGATGCGGGGCTCAATCCCAGGACACTGAGATCATGGCCCGAGCCGAAGGCAGAGGCTTAATCCACTGAGCCACCCAGGCGCCCCTGATTAAAATATTCTTCATCATTAGCACCTACTGCTCTCCTCTCTTGGTGGTCTCTCCGGAAGGGGTCTTCTCTAGCTCTTCTAGCAGGAGATGGGCAGTTCCCAAATACCCCTGTTGCCAGACTAACCTTACCTATCCTGCAGGGTCAGGTAGGCCTGGCCCTTTATCTGTTGTTCTCCTCTGAGGGGTTAGTTTTTCATAGATACCGTGCTTTGCTTTTGTCAGGATTTACCCTGGATTATCAAAACCCTTTTCTTCTGCCAGTGAAGCCTAAGAAACTGTCCTAATGAGAAACCAGGAATTCAAACAGATCATATTTATCCTGAATGTTCTGTCCAAAATGAAAAATTCATTTCTGAGGTGCCTCAAGATCTCTGAGAAGGGAAGTTTCACCAACTCTGTCATGTAGGGGCATCAATTCCGATTCTGTGTCAATTTTACTACTTTCCCAGCTAGTAATTCTCTACCTCAGAAAGCCCACTGTCAACCGTTTCCTCTTTCAAAGGCAGTTGCTCTTAGAGTCTTCACATGGCACTTGGAGCCTGCTGGTCGTTGGCTACTGCCCTCTGTACCTTGGGTCTAACAGCTGCAAGGCTTCAAGATGAGCACGTCTCTTGTTCTAGGACTTAATATAGTTTGGGGCACATGGTAAGCAATAATCACTTCTTTAGTTGATCCAAGTGTTGGATCTTTCTTAATTATTCTACTACCACAATTTACTTGTTCTAAGATTTGTCCCCCCCCCATTTTAATATCTCTTAAGGTGGCACTCACCTTGCACTTGATGACATATCCTACTTTAACTGACAGCATTTCTCTTTCTTAGTCGAACATAAACTATAGTGCATCTTACACTTGATGAAAGCTAGGATGCAATGAAATACTCTATTATGGTTACGATTCTGATATTTGAAATCCTCCGGTAGCTCCCTGTGCCCCCACAGTGTAGTACCTCACCTCCTCGCCATAGTATACAAACGATCTCACCCCCAGTGTTAACCCCGGGGCTCAGCCTCCATCCACAGGTGACGCTGCCAGATCAGCTGTCGGGTGTCATGAACTTGCTGTAGTTTCCCGAATGCACTGTGCTGCCTCCTGGCACTCTGAAACTTGACACACTCATCCTCATTCTTCGCTTTGCCCTTGTCTATCACCTCCCTTGAAAATCTGTTCCTAAGTGGCTTTTCCCCGCTCCCACCTACCCTTGGCAGTCTATTATCTCCCTGTGGTAAAGCCTGTCACACTGCACCATGGACATGCCCGTTGTCCCCCTGAGAAGAGAAAAGGGACAATGAGGGCCCCCAGCATTTGCAGCTCTAGTGCAGAGCCCCATGCCTGGCTTGCAGGAAATGCCAGATCATGAAGACAAACGGAGATCATCCTCTGGCTAAAACCAGCTCTTCTTTGCCTACCGCAGGATCTGGATCAATAAAGAGCAGCCAGTTATTATTGCTGGTTTTCTAGGCATTTTTACCCCATATATTTCCCAGGTCTCTACTCTTTTTGTGGCACTTTAATTCAGGCTTCAACGACTTCCTAGTCAGATCAGGTGAAATCATTTTCCTTCCCATACCCTCGATGTATTTCACATCTAGTAATTCTTTATTTAAAGATCTTATTTACCCATTTGACAGACAGATCACAAGTAGGTAGAGAGGGAGGCAGAGAGAGAGGGCGGAAGCAGGCTCCCCGCTGAGCAGAGAGCCCGATGTGGGGCTCCATTCCAGGACCCTGAAATCATGACCTGAGCCGAAGGCAGAGGCCTAAACCACTGAGCCACCCAGGAGCCCCCATATCTGGTAATTTTTAACCAACGTGGATTTGCTGCATCAAATAGTTCCTTCTTCTTCAAATATAAATATATAAATAAAGTGATCAAGTCACTCGCATGTCTTAGGAGAATGTCATACCTTTAGTAGCAAACTTGAAATCTTGGCCATTGGTTTTGATTTTTGTTTTGGTTAGATTTGGTTCGGTTTTTGTCATTTTAAAAATCCCTCCAGCCCTTGGCTCTGTCTGACCTGATTGCTTTCAGCTGTTTCTGCAACAAAATTGTCCCGGCAGCGAAAACTCTCATTGTTTACAGTGGCGCCCCCTTCTGAACACTTTGTTAATAAAAAGCTTTTTTTTTGTTTGTTTGTTTTTCGGCTATGGTAAATGTGGAACAACAATGAGGTACTTCAAAGAGGTGAACCACAGATAAATTTCTCTAAGGGTGGGGTGAGGGTTACTCAAAAAGGAACTTGACAAGGCTTTTAAAGATATCGACAATCATTATAACATAACGTGACTGATTGTTACCGTGCTCTTAACTGGGCAAACGCTTGTTGGCTTCCAAGAAAAACTAACATAGTTGAAATGGTTCTAGTGGCCTTCTAGCACAGGGTATGATGGGGTAGGTATTCTAGCCACTGGCTGTGCAAGGCATGAGGCCTGTTAGTGATTCTATTTTTTCCTCTGCAGAATGGGTCTTTCTACATTCCAGGTCCTTTCTACCCCAATAAATAATGCGGCGATTCTCTCAGTGAGTTGTACTTTGGGTTTAAACAGCCAACTGTCTCTTAAAAAGGTCTTTTGTTTAAATTCCTTTAAAGAAAAGTCTTTTCAAAAAAATTTTTTTATTTTTTATTTTTAAATCCCATATGTTTACTCTGATCATGGAACTTTGTCATTTTGACCATCTCTGCTGATTAAAATATTCTTTTTTTTTTTTTTAAAGATTTTCTGTATTTATTTGACAGAGAGAGAAATCACGAGTAGGCGGAGAGTCAGGCAGAGAGAGATAGAAAAGCAGGCTCCTGCTGAGCAAAGAGCCCGATGCGGGGCTCAATCCCAGGACACTGAGATCATGGCCCGAGCCGAAGGCAGAGGCTTAATCCACTGAGCCACCCAGGCGCCCCTGATTAAAATATTCTTCATCATTAGCACCTACTGCTCTCCTCTCTTGGTGGTCTCTCCGGAAGGGGTCTTCTCTAGCTCTTCTAGCAGGAGATGGGCAGTTCCCAAATACCCCTGTTGCCAGACTAACCTTACCTATCCTGCAGGGTCAGGTAGGCCTGGCCCTTTATCTGTTGTTCTCCTCTGAGGGGTTAGTTTTTCATAGATACCGTGCTTTGCTTTTGTCAGGATTTACCCTGGATTATCAAAACCCTTTTCTTCTGCCAGTGAAGCCTAAGAAACTGTCCTAATGAGAAACCAGGAATTCAAACAGATCATATTTATCCTGAATGTTCTGTCCAAAATGAAAAATTCATTTCTGAGGTGCCTCAAGATCTCTGAGAAGGGAAGTTTCACCAACTCTGTCATGTAGGGGCATCAATTCCGATTCTGTGTCAATTTTACTACTTTCCCAGCTAGTAATTCTCTACCTCAGAAAGCCCACTGTCAACCGTTTCCTCTTTCAAAGGCAGTTGCTCTTAGAGTCTTCACATGGCACTTGGAGCCTGCTGGTCGTTGGCTACTGCCCTCTGTACCTTGGGACTAACAGCTGCAAGGCTTCAAGATGAGCACGTCTCTTGTTCTAGGACTTAATATAGTTTGGGGCACATGGTAAGCAATAATCACTTCTTTAGTTGATCCAAGTGTTGGATCTTTCTTAATTATTCTACTACCACAATTTACTTGTTCTAAGATTTGTCCCCCCCCCCCATTTTAATATCTCTTAAGGTGGCACTCACCTTGCACTTGATGACATATCCTACTTTAACTGACAGCATTTCTCTTTCTTAGTCGAACATAAACTATAGTGCATCTTACACTTGATGAAAGCTAGGATGCAATGAAATACTCTATTATGGTTACGATTCTGATATTTGAAATCCTCCGGTAGGTCCCTGTGCCCCCACAGTGTAGTACCTCACCTCCTCGCCATAGTATACAAACGATCTCACCCCCAGTGTTAACCCCGGGGCTCAGCCTCCATCCACAGGTGACGCTGCCAGATCAGCTGTCGGGTGTCATGAACTTGCTGTAGTTTCCCGAATGCACTGTGCTGCCTCCTGGCACTCTGAAACTTGACACACTCATCCTCATTCTTCGCTTTGCCCTTGTCTATCACCTCCCTTGAAAATCTGTTCCTAAGTGGCTTTTCCCCGCTCCCACCTACCCTTGGCAGTCTATTATCTCCCTGTGGTAAAGCCTGTCACACTGCACCATGGACATGCCCGTTGTCCCCCTGAGAAGAGAAAAGGGACAATGAGGGCCCCCAGCATTTGCAGCTCTAGTGCAGAGCCCCATGCCTGGCTTGCAGGAAATGCCAGATCATGAAGACAAACGGAGATCATCCTCTGGCTAAAACCAGCTCTTCTTTGCCTACCGCAGGATCTGGATCAATAAAGAGCAGCCAGTTATTATTGCTGGTTTTCTAGGCATTTTTACCCCATATATTTCCCAGGTCTCTACTCTTTTTGTGGCACTTTAATTCAGGCTTCAACCACTTCCTAGTCAGATCAGGTGAAATCATTTTCCTTCCCATACCCTCGATGTATTTCACATCTAGTAATTCTTTATTTAAAGATCTTATTTACCCATTTGACAGACAGATCACAAGTAGGTAGAGAGGGAGGCAGAGAGAGAGGGGGGAAGCAGGCTCCCCGCTGAGCAGAGAGCCCGATGTGGGGCTCCATTCCAGGACCCTGAAATCATGACCTGAGCCGAAGGCAGAGGCCTAAACCACTGAGCCACCCAGGAGCCCCCATATCTGGTAATTTTTAACCAACGTGGATTTGCTGCATCAAATAGTTCCTTCTTCTTCAAATATAAATATATAAATAAAGTGATCAAGTCACTCGCATGTCTTAGGAGAATGTCATACCTTTAGTAGCAAACTTGAAATCTTGGCCATTGGTTTTGATTTTTGTTTTGGTTAGATTTGGTTCGGTTTTTGTCATTTTAAAAATCCCTCCAGCCCTTGGCTCTGTCTGACCTGATTGCTTTCAGCTGTTTCTGCAACAAAATTGTCCCGGCAGCGAAAACTCTCATTGTTTACAGTGGCGCCCCCTTCTGAACACTTTGTTAATAAAAAGCTTTTTTTTTGTTTGTTTGTTTTTCGGCTATGGTAAATGTGGAACAACAATGAGGTACTTCAAAGAGGTGAACCACATTAAATTTCTCTAAGGGTGGGGTGAGGGTTACTCAAAAAGGAACTTGACAAGGCTTTTAAAGATATCGACAATCATTATAACATAACGTGACTGATTGTTAACGTGCTCTTAACTGGGCAAACACTTGTTGGCTTCCAAGAAAAACTAACATAGTTGAAATGGTTCTAGTGGCCTTCTAGCACAGGGTATGATGGGGTAGGTATTCTAGCCACTGGCTGTGCAAGGCATGAGGCCTGTTAGTGATTCTATTTTTTCCTCTGCAGAATGGGTCTTTCTACATTCCAGGTCCTTTCTACCCCAATAAATAATGCGGCGATTCTCTCAGTGAGTTGTATTTTGGGTTTAAACAGCCAACTGTCTCTTAAAAAGGTCTTTTGTTTAAATTCCTTTAAAGAAAAGTCCTTTCAAAAAAATTTTTTTATTTTTTATTTTTAAATCCCATATGTTTACTCTGATCATGGAACTTTGTCATTTTGACCATCTCTGCTGATTAAAATATTCTTTTTTTTTTTTTATAAGATTTTCTGTATTTATTTGACAGAGAGAGAAATCACGAGTAGGCGGAGAGTCAGGCAGAGAGAGATAGAAAAGCAGGCTCCTGCTGAGCAAAGAGCCCGATGCGGGGCTCAATCCCAGGACACTGAGATCATGGCCCGAGCCGAAGGCAGAGGCTTAATCCACTGAGCCACCCAGGCGCCCCTGATTAAAATATTCTTCATCATTAGCACCTACTGCTCTCCTCTCTTGGTGGTCTCTCCGGAAGGGGTCTTCTCTAGCTCTTCTAGCAGGAGATGGGCAGTTCCCAAATACCCCTGTTGCCAGACTAACCTTACCTATCCTGCAGGGTCAGGTAGGCCTGGCCCTTTATCTGTTGTTCTCCTCTGAGGGGTTAGTTTTTCATAGATACCGTGCTTTGCTTTTGTCAGGATTTACCCTGGATTATCAAAACCCTTTTCTTCTGCCAGTGAAGCCTAAGAAACTGTCCTAATGAGAAACCAGGAATTCAAACAGATCATATTTATCCTGAATGTTCTGTCCAAAATGAAAAATTCATTTCTGAGGTGCCTCAAGATCTCTGAGAAGGGAAGTTTCACCAACTCTGTCATGTAGGGGCATCAATTCCGATTCTGTGTCAATTTTACTACTTTCCCAGCTAGTAATTCTCTACCTCAGAAAGCCCACTGTCAACCGTTTCCTCTTTCAAAGGCAGTTGCTCTTAGAGTCTTCACATGGCACTTGGAGCCTGCTGGTCGTTGGCTACTGCCCTCTGTACCTTGGGTCTAACAGCTGCAAGGCTTCAAGATGAGCACGTCTCTTGTTCTAGGACTTAATATAGTTTGGGGCACATGGTAAGCAATAATCACTTCTTTAGTTGATCCAAGTGTTGGATCTTTCTTAATTATTCTACTACCACAATTTACTTGTTCTAAGATTTGTCCCCCCCCCCATTTTAATATCTCTTAAGGTGGCACTCACCTTGCACTTGATGACATATCCTACTTTAACTGACAGCATTTCTCTTTCTTAGTCGAACATAAACTATAGTGCATCTTACACTTGATGAAAGCTAGGATGCAATGAAATACTCTATTATGGTTACGATTCTGATATTTGAAATCCTCCGGTAGGTCCCTGTGCCCCCACAGTGTAGTACCTCACCTCCTCGCCATAGTATACAAACGATCTCACCCCCAGTGTTAACCCCGGGGCTCAGCCTCCATCCACAGGTGACGCTGCCAGATCAGCTGTCGGTTGTCATGAACTTGCTGTAGTTTCCCGAATGCACTGTGCTGCCTCCTGGCACTCTGAAACTTGACACACTCATCCTCATTCTTCGCTTTGCCCTTGTCTATCACCTCCCTTGAAAATCTGTTCCTAAGTGGCTTTTCCCCGCTCCCACCTACCCTTGGCAGTCTATTATCTCCCTGTGGTAAAGCCTGTCACACTGCACCATGGACATGCCCGTTGTCCCCCTGAGAAGAGAAAAGGGACAATGAGGGCCCCCAGCATTTGCAGCTCTAGTGCAGAGCCCCATGCCTGGCTTGCAGGAAATGCCAGATCATGAAGACAAACGGAGATCATCCTCTGGCTAAAACCAGCTCTTCTTTGCCTACCGCAGGATCTGGATCAATAAAGAGCAGCCAGTTATTATTGCTGTTTTTCTAGGCATTTTTACCCCATATATTTCCCAGGTCTCTACTCTTTTTGTGGCACTTTAATTCAGGCTTCAACCACTTCCTAGTCAGATCAGGTGAAATCATTTTCCTTCCCATACCCTCGATGTATTTCACATCTAGTAATTCTTTATTTAAAGATCTTATTTACCCATTTGACAGACAGATCACAAGTAGGTAGAGAGGGAGGCAGAGAGAGAGGGGGGAAGCAGGCTCCCCGCTGAGCAGAGAGCCCGATGTGGGGCTCCATTCCAGGACCCTGAAATCATGACCTGAGCCGAAGGCAGAGGCCTAAACCACTGAGCCACCCAGGAGCCCCCATATCTGGTAATTTTTAACCAACGTGGATTTGCTGCATCAAATAGTTCCTTCTTCTTCAAATATAAATATATAAATAAAGTGATCAAGTCACTCGCATGTCTTAGGAGAATGTCATACCTTTAGTAGCAAACTTGAAATCTTGGCCATTGGTTTTGATTTTTGTTTTGGTTAGATTTGGTTCGGTTTTTGTCATTTTAAAAATCCCTCCAGCCCTTGGCTCTGTCTGACCTGATTGCTTTCAGCTGTTTCTGCAACAAAATTGTCCGGGCAGCGAAAACTCTCATTGTTTACAGTGGCGCCCCCTTCTGAACACTTTGTTAATAAAAAGCTTTTTTTTTGTTTGTTTGTTTTTCGGCTATGGTAAATGTGGAACAACAATGAGGTACTTCAAAGAGGTGAACCACAGATAAATTTCTCTAAGGGTGGGGTGAGGGTTACTCAAAAAGGAACTTGACAAGGCTTTTAAAGATATCGACAATCATTATAACATAACGTGACTGATTGTTACCGCGCTCTTAACTGGGCAAACGCTTGTTGGCTTCCAAGAAAAACTAACATAGTTGAAATGGTTCTAGTGGCCTTCTAGCACAGGGTATGATGGGGTAGGTATTCTAGCCACTGGCTGTGCAAGGCATGAGGCCTGTTAGTGATTCTATTTTTTCCTCTGCAGAATGGGTCTTTCTACATTCCAGGTCCTTTCTACCCCAATAAATAATGCGGCGATTCTCTCAGTGAGTTGTACTTTGGGTTTAAACAGCCAACTGTCTCTTAAAAAGGTCTTTTGTTTAAATTCCTTTAAAGAAAAGTCCTTTCAAAAAATTTTTTTTATTTTTTATTTTTAAATCCCATATGTTTACTCTGATCATGGAACTTTGTCATTTTGACCATCTCTGCTGATTAAAATATTCTTTTTTTTTTTTTTAAAGATTTTCTGTATTTATTTGACAGAGAGAGAAATCACGAGTAGGCGGAGAGTCAGGCAGAGAGAGATAGAAAAGCAGGCTCCTGCTGAGCAAAGAGCCCGATGCGGGGCTCAATCCCAGGACACTGAGATCATGGCCCGAGCCGAAGGCAGAGGCTTAATCCACTGAGCCACCCAGGCGCCCCTGATTAAAATATTCTTCATCATTAGCACCTACTGCTCTCCTCTCTTGGTGGTCTCTCCGGAAGGGGTCTTCTCTAGCTCTTCTAGCAGGAGATGGGCAGTTCCCAAATACCCCTGTTGCCAGACTAACCTTACCTATCCTGCAGGGTCAGGTAGGCCTGGCCCTTTATCTGTTGTTCTCCTCTGAGGGGTTAGTTTTTCATAGATACCGTGCTTTGCTTTTGTCAGGATTTACCCTGGATTATCAAAACCCTTTTCTTCTGCCAGTGAAGCCTAAGAAACTGTCCTAATGAGAAACCAGGAATTCAAACAGATCATATTTATCCTGAATGTTCTGTCCAAAATGAAAAATTCATTTCTGAGGTGCCTCAAGATCTCTGAGAAGGGAAGTTTCACCAACTCTGTCATGTAGGGGCATCAATTCCGATTCTGTGTCAATTTTACTACTTTCCCAGCTAGTAATTCTCTACCTCAGAAAGCCCACTGTCAACCGTTTTCTCTTTCAAAGGCAGTTGCTCTTAGAGTCTGCACATGGCACTTGGAGCCTGCTGGTCGTTGGCTACTGCCCTCTGTACCTTGGGTCTAACAGCTGCAAGGCTTCAAGTTGAGCACGTCTCTTGTTCTAGGACTTAATATAGTTTGGGGCACATGGTAAGCAATAATCACTTCTTTAGTTGATCCAAGTGTTGGATCTTTCTTAATTATTCTACTACCACAATTTACTTGTTCTAAGATTTGTCCCCCCCCCCATTTTAATATCTCTTAAGGTGGCACTCACCTTGCACTTGATGACATATCCTACTTTAACTGACAGCATTTCTCTTTCTTAGTCGAACATAAACTATAGTGCATCTTACACTTGATGAAAGCTAGGATGCAATGAAATAGTCTATTATGGTTACGATTCTGATATTTGAAATCCTCCGGTAGCTCCCTGTGCCCCCACAGTGTAGTACCTCACCTCCTCGCCATAGTATACAAACGATCTCACCCCCAGTGTTAACCCCGGGGCTCAGCCTCCATCCACAGGTGACGCTGCCAGATCAGCTGTCGGTTGTCATGAACTTGCTGTAGTTTCCCGAATGCACTGTGCTGCCTCCTGGCACTCTGAAACTTGACACACTCATCCTCATTCTTCGCTTTGCCCTTGTCTATCACCTCCCTTGAAAATCTGTTCCTAAGTGGCTTTTCCCAGCTCCCACCTACCCTTGGCAGTCTATTATCTCCCTGTGGTAAAGCCTGTCACACTGCACCATGGACATGCCCGTTGTCCCCCTGAGAAGAGAAAAGGGACAATGAGGGCCCCTAGCATTTGCAGCTCTAGTGCAGAGCCCCATGCCTGGCTTGCAGGAAATGCCAGATCATGAAGACAAACGGAGATCATCCTCTGGCTAAAACCAGCTCTTCTTTGCCTACCGCAGGATCTGGATCAATAAAGAGCAGCCAGTTATTATTGCTGTTTTTCTAGGCATTTTTACCCCATATATTTCCCAGGTCTCTACTCTTTTTGTGGCACTTTAATTCAGGCTTCAACCACTTCCTAGTCAGATCAGGTGAAATCATTTTCCTTCCCATACCCTCGATGTATTTCACATCTAGTAATTCTTTATTTAAAGATCTTATTTACCCATTTGACAGACAGATCACAAGTAGGTAGAGAGGGAGGCAGAGAGAGAGGGGGGAAGCAGGCTCCCCGCTGAGCAGAGAGCCCGATGTGGGGCTCCATTCCAGGACCCTGAAATCATGACCTGAGCCGAAGGCAGAGGCCTAAACCACTGAGCCACCCAGGAGCCCCCATATCTGGTAATTTTTAACCAACGTGGATTTGCTGCATCAAATAGTTCCTTCTTCTTCAAATATAAATATATAAATAAAGTGATCAAGTCACTCGCATGTCTTAGGAGAATGTCATACCTTTAGTAGCAAACTTGAAATCTTGGCCATTGGTTTTGATTTTTGTTTTGGTTAGATTTGGTTCGGTTTTTGTCATTTTAAAAATCCCTCCAGCCCTTGGCTCTGTCTGACCTGATTGCTTTCAGCTGTTTCTGCAACAAAATTGTCCGGGCAGCGAAAACTCTCATTGTTTACAGTGGCGCCCCCTTCTGAACACTTTGTTAATAAAAAGCTTTTTTTTTGTTTGTTTGTTTTTCGGCTATGGTAAATGTGGAACAACAATGAGGTACTTCAAAGAGGTGAACCACAGATAAATTTCTCTAAGGGTGGGGTGAGGGTTACTCAAAAAGGAACTTGACAAGGCTTTTAAAGATATCGACAATCATTATAACATAACGTGACTGATTGTTACCGCGCTCTTAACTGGGCAAACGCTTGTTGGCTTCCAAGAAAAACTAACATAGTTGAAATGGTTCTAGTGGCCTTCTAGCACAGGGTATGATGGGGTAGGTATTCTAGCCACTGGCTGTGCAAGGCATGAGGCCTGTTAGTGATTCTATTTTTTCCTCTGCAGAATGGGTCTTTCTACATTCCAGGTCCTTTCTACCCCAATAAATAATGCGGCGATTCTCTCAGTGAGTTGTACTTTGGGTTTAAACAGCCAACTGTCTCTTAAAAAGGTCTTTTGTTTAAATTCCTTTAAAGAAAAGTCCTTTCAAAAAATTTTTTTTATTTTTTATTTTTAAATCCCATATGTTTACTCTGATCATGGAACTTTGTCATTTTGACCATCTCTGCTGATTAAAATATTCTTTTTTTTTTTTTTTAAAGATTTTCTGTATTTATTTGACAGAGAGAGAAATCACGAGTAGGCGGAGAGTCAGGCAGAGAGAGATAGAAAAGCAGGCTCCTGCTGAGCAAAGAGCCCGATGCGGGGCTCAATCCCAGGACACTGAGATCATGGCCCGAGCCGAAGGCAGAGGCTTAATCCACTGAGCCACCCAGGCGCCCCTGATTAAAATATTCTTCATCATTAGCACCTACTGCTCTCCTCTCTTGGTGGTCTCTCCGGAAGGGGTCTTCTCTAGCTCTTCTAGCAGGAGATGGGCAGTTCCCAAATACCCCTGTTGCCAGACTAACCTTACCTATCCTGCAGGGTCAGGTAGGCCTGGCCCTTTATCTGTTGTTCTCCTCTGAGGGGTTAGTTTTTCATAGATACCGTGCTTTGCTTTTGTCAGGATTTACCCTGGATTATCAAAACCCTTTTCTTCTGCCAGTGAAGCCTAAGAAACTGTCCTAATGAGAAACCAGGAATTCAAACAGATCATATTTATCCTGAATGTTCTGTCCAAAATGAAAAATTCATTTCTGAGGTGCCTCAAGATCTCTGAGAAGGGAAGTTTCACCAACTCTGTCATGTAGGGGCATCAATTCCGATTCTGTGTCAATTTTACTACTTTCCCAGCTAGTAATTCTCTACCTCAGAAAGCCCACTGTCAACCGTTTTCTCTTTCAAAGGCAGTTGCTCTTAGAGTCTGCACATGGCACTTGGAGCCTGCTGGTCGTTGGCTACTGCCCTCTGTACCTTGGGTCTAACAGCTGCAAGGCTTCAAGTTGAGCACGTCTCTTGTTCTAGGACTTAATATAGTTTGGGGCACATGGTAAGCAATAATCACTTCTTTAGTTGATCCAAGTGTTGGATCTTTCTTAATTATTCTACTACCACAATTTACTTGTTCTAAGATTTGTCCCCCCCCCCCCATTTTAATATCTCTTAAGGTGGCACTCACCTTGCACTTGATGACATATCCTACTTTAACTGACAGCATTTCTCTTTCTTAGTCGAACATAAACTATAGTGCATCTTACACTTGATGAAAGCTAGGATGCAATGAAATACTCTATTATGGTTACGATTCTGATATTTGAAATCCTCCGGTAGGTCCCTGTGCCCCCACAGTGTAGTACCTCACCTCCTCGCCATAGTATACAAACGATCTCACCCCCAGTGTTAACCCCGGGGCTCAGCCTCCATCCACAGGTGACGCTGCCAGATCAGCTGTCGGGTGTCATGAACTTGCTGTAGTTTCCCGAATGCACTGTGCTGCCTCCTGGCACTCTGAAACTTGACACACTCATCCTCATTCTTCGCTTTGCCCTTGTCTATCACCTCCCTTGAAAATCTGTTCCTAAGTGGCTTTTCCCCGCTCCCACCTACCCTTGGCAGTCTATTATCTCCCTGTGGTAAAGCCTGTCACACTGCACCATGGACATGCCCGTTGTCCCCCTGAGAAGAGAAAAGGGACAATGAGGGCCCCCAGCATTTGCAGCTCTAGTGCAGAGCCCCATGCCTGGCTTGCAGGAAATGCCAGATCATGAAGACAAACGGAGATCATCCTCTGGCTAAAACCAGCTCTACTTTGCCTACCGCAGGATCTGGATCAATAAAGAGCAGCCAGTTATTATTGCTGGTTTTCTAGGCATTTTTACCCCATATATTTCCCAGGTCTCTACTCTTTTTGTGGCACTTTAATTCAGGCTTCAACCACTTCCTAGTCAGATCAGGTGAAATCATTTTCCTTCCCATACCCTCGATGTATTTCACATCTAGTAATTCTTTATTTAAAGATCTTATTTACCCATTTGACAGACAGATCACAAGTAGGTAGAGAGGGAGGCAGAGAGAGAGGGGGGAAGCAGGCTCCCCGCTGAGCAGAGAGCCCGATGTGGGGCTCCATTCCAGGACCCTGAAATCATGACCTGAGCCGAAGGCAGAGGCCTAAACCACTGAGCCACCCAGGAGCCCCCATATCTGGGAATTTTTAACCAACGTGGATTTGCTGCATCAAATAGTTCCTTCTTCTTCAAATATAAATATATAAATAAAGTGATCAAGTCACTCGCATGTCTTAGGAGAATGTCATACCTTTAGTAGCAAACTTGAAATCTTGGCCATTGGTTTTGATTTTTGTTTTGGTTAGATTTGGTTCGGTTTTTGTCATTTTAAAAATCCCTCCAGCCCTTGGCTCTGTCTGACCTGATTGCTTTCAGCTGTTTCTGCAACAAAATTGTCCCGGCAGCGAAAACTCTCATTGTTTACAGTGGCGCCCCCTTCTGAACACTTTGTTAATAAAAAGCTTTTTTTTTTGTTTGTTTGTTTTTCGGCTATGGTAAATGTGGAACTACAATGAGGTACTTCAAAGAGGTGAACCACAGATAAATTTCTCTAAGGGTGGGGTGAGGGTTACTCAAAAAGGAACTTGACAAGGCTTTTAAAGATATCGACAATCATTATAACATAACGTGACTGATTGTTACCGCGCTCTTAACTGGGCAAACGCTTGTTGGCTTCCAAGAAAAACTAACATAGTTGAAATGGTTCTAGTGGCCTTCTAGCACAGGGTATGATGGGGTAGGTATTCTAGCCACTGGCTGTGCAAGGCATGAGGCCTGTTAGTGATTCTATTTTTTCCTCTGCAGAATGGGTCTTTCTACATTCCAGGTCCTTTCTACCCCAATAAATAATGCGGCGATTCTCTCAGTGAGTTGTACTTTGGGTTTAAACAGCCAACTGTCTCTTAAAAAGGTCTTTTGTTTAAATTCCTTTAAAGAAAAGTCCTTTCAAAAAAATTTTTTTATTTTTTATTTTTAAATCCCATATGTTTACTCTGATCATGGAACTTTGTCATTTTGACCATCTCTGCTGATTAAAATATTCTTTTTTTTTTTTTTAAAGATTTTCTGTATTTATTTGACAGAGAGAGAAATCACAAGTAGGCGGAGAGTCAGGCAGAGAGAGATAGAAAAGCAGGCTCCTGCTGAGCAAAGAGCCCGATGCGGGGCTCAATCCCAGGACACTGAGATCATGGCCCGAGCCGAAGGCAGAGGCTTAATCCACTGAGCCACCCAGGCGCCCCTGATTAAAATATTCTTCATCATTAGCACCTACTGCTCTCCTCTCTTGGTGGTCTCTCCGGAAGGGGTCTTCTCTAGCTCTTCTAGCAGGAGATGGGCAGTTCCCAAATACCCCTGTTGCCAGACTAACCTTACCTATCCTGCAGGGTCAGGTAGGCCTGGCCCTTTATCTGTTGTTCTCCTCTGAGGGGTTAGTTTTTCATAGATACCGTGCTTTGCTTTTGTCAGGATTTACCCTGGATTATCAAAACCCTTTTCTTCTGCCAGTTAAGCCTAAGAAACTGTCCTAATGAGAAACCAGGAATTCAAACAGATCATATTTATCCTGAATGTTCTGTCCAAAATGAAAAATTCATTTCTGAGGTGCCTCAAGATCTCTGAGAAGGGAAGTTTCACCAACTCTGTCATGTAGGGGCATCAATTCCAATTCTGTGTCAATTTTACTACTTTCCCAGCTAGTAATTCTCTACCTCAGAAAGCCCACTGTCAACCGTTTTCTCTTTCAAAGGCAGTTGCTCTTAGAGTCTGCACATGGCACTTGGAGCCTGCTGGTCGTTGGCTACTGCCCTCTGTACCTTGGGTCTAACAGCTGCAAGGCTTCAAGATGAGCACGTCTCTTGTTCTAGGACTTAATATAGTTTGGGGCACATGGTAAGCAATAATCACTTCTTTAGTTGATCCAAGTGTTGGATCTTTCTTAATTATTCTACTACCACAATTTACTTGTTCTAAGATTTGCCCCCCCCCCATTTTAATATCTTTTAAGGAGGCACTCACCTTGCACTTGATGACATATCCTACTTTAACTGACAGCATTTCTCTTTCTTAGTCGAACATAAACTATAGTGCATCTTACACTTGATGAAAGCTAGGATGCAATGAAATACTCTATTATGGTTACGATTCTGATATTTGAAATCCTCCGGTAGCTCCCTGTGCCCCCACAGTGTAGTACCTCACCTCCTCACCATAGTATACAAACCTTCTCACCCCCAGTGTTAACCCCGGGGCTCAGCCTCCATCCCCAGGTGATGCTGTCAGATCAGCTGTCGGTTGTCATGAACTTGCTGTAGTTTCCCGAATGCACTGTGCTGCCTCCTGGCACTGTGAAACTTGACACACTCATCCTTATTCTTCGCTTTGCCCTTGTCTATCACCTCCCCTGAAAATCTGTTCCTAAGTGGCTTTTCCCAGCTCCACCTACCCTTGGCAGTCTATTATCTCCCTGTGGTAAAGCCTGTCACACTGCATCATGGACATGCCCGTTGTCCCCCCTGAGAAGAGGAAAGGGACAATGAGGGACCCAGCATTTGCAGCTCTAGTGCAGAGCCCCATGCCTGGCTTGCAGGAAATGCCAGATCATGAAGACAAACGGAGATCATCCTCTGGCTAAAACCAGCTCTTCTTTGCCTACCGCAGGATCTGGTCAATAAAGAGCAGCCAGTTATTATTGCTGTTTTTCTAGGGATTTTTACCCCATATATTTCCCAGGTCTCTACTCTTTTTGTGGCACTTTAATTCAGGCTTCAACCACTTCCTAGTCAGATCAGGTGAAATCATTTTCCTTCCCATACCCTCGATGTATTTCACATCTAGTAATTCTTTATTTAAAGATCTTATTTACCCATTTGACAGACAGATCACAAGTAGGTAGAGAGGGAGGCAGAGAGAGAGGGGGGAAGCAGGCTCCCCGCTGAACAGAGAGCCCGATGTGGGGCTCCATCCCAGGACCCTGAAATCATGACCTGAGCCGAAGGCAGAGGCCTAAACCACTGAGCCACCCAGGAGCCCCCATATCTGGTAATTTTTAACCAACGTGGATTTGCTGCATCAAATAGTTCCTTCTTCTTCAAATATAAATATATAAATAAAGTGATCAAGTCACTCGCATGTCTTAGGAGAATGTCATACCTTTAGTAGCAAACTTGAAATCTTGGCCATTGGTTTTGATTTTTGTTTTGGTTAGATTTGGTTCGGTTTTTGTCATTTTAAAAATCCCTCCAGCCCTTGGCTCTGTCTGACCTGATTGCTTTCCGCTGTTTCTGCCACAAAATTGTCCCGGTAGCGAAAACTCTCATTGTTTACAGTGGCGCCCCCTTCTGAACACTTTATTAATAAAAAGCTTTTTTTGTTTGTTTGTTTGTTTTTGTTTTTTGGCTACGGAAAATGTGGAACAACCATGAGGTATTTCAAAGAGGTGAACCACAGATAAATTTCTCTAAGGGTGGGTGAAGGTTATTCAAAAAGGAACTTGACAAGGCTTTTAAAGATATCGACAATCATTATAACATAACGTGACTGATTCTTACCGTGCAATTAACTGGGCAAACACTTGTTGGCTTCCAAGAAAGACTAACATAGTTGAGATTGTTCTAGCGGCCTTCTAGCACAGGGTCTCATGAGGCAGGTATTCTAGCCACTGGCTGTGCAAGGCATGAGGCCTGTTAGTGATTCTCTTTTTCCTCTGCAGAATGGGTCTTTCTACATTCCAGGGCCTTTCTACCCCAATAAATAATGCGGCGATTCTCTCAGTGAGTTGTACTATTGGTTTAAACAGCCAACTGTCTCTTATAAAGGACTTTTGTTTAAATTCCTTTAAAAAAAAGTCCTTTCAAAAAAATCTTTTTTTTTTATTTTTTATTTTTTAATCCCATATGTTTACTCTGATCATGGAACTTTGTCATTTTGACCTTCTCTGCTGATTAAAATATTCTTTATCACCAGCACCTACTGCTCTCCTCTACTGGTGGTCTCTCCGGAAGGGGTCTTCTCTAGCTCTTCTAGCAGGAGATGGGCACTTCCCCTCTACCGCTGTTTCCAGACCAACCTTTCCTATCCTGCAGGGTCAGGTCAGCCTGGCCCTTTATCTGTTGTTCTCCTCTGAGTGGTTAGTTTTCATAGATACCTTGCTTTGCTTTTGTCAGGATTTACCCTGGACTATCAAAACCCTTTTCTTGTGCCCGTGAAGCTTAAGAAACAGTCCTAATGAGAGAACCAGAAACTCGAACAGATCATATTTATCCTGAATGTTCTGTCGAAAATGAAAAATACATTTCTGAGGAGCCTCAAGATCTCTGAGAAGGGAAGTTTCACCAACTCTGTCATGTAGGGGCATCAATTCCGATTCTGTGTCAATTTTACTACTTTCCCAGCTAGTAATTCTCTACCTCTCAAAGCCCACTCTCAACCGTTTCCTCTCTCAAAGGCAGTTGCTCTTAGAGTCTGCACATGGCACTTGGGGCCTGCTGGTCGTTGGCTACAGCCCACGGTACCTTGGGTCTAACAGCTGCGGGGCATCAAGATGAGCACGTCTCTTGTTCTAGGACTTAATATAGTTTGGGGCACATGGTAAGCAATAATCACTTCTTTAGTTGATCCAAGTGTTGGACCTTTCTTATTTATTCTACTACCACAATTTACTTGTTCTAAGATTTGTCCCCCACCCCCATTTTAATATCTCTTAAGGTGGCACTCACCTTGCACTTGATGACATATCCTAGTTTAACTGACAGCATTTCTCTTTCTTAGTCGAACATAAACTATAGTGCATCTTACACTTGATGAAAGCTAGGATCAATTAAATACTCTATTATGGTTTCGATCCTAATCCAATCCATTACTCTAACACTGACTAGTACATAACCCTGTCGTTGATACTAATGTGGACTTTAAACCAATACCTGATCCTGACTGTAAACCTGACCCTGGCTCTAGACTTCACCTGACCCTGACTAAGGAAAACACCAGAAACCTAACCCTGAACCTAAAAGTGACCCTGACCCTGACCCTAACACTAACCCTGACACTGAATGTGAGCCTGACCCTATCTCTAACCCTAAACCTAACCCTCCCTGACACTAACACGGGCCCTGACCCGAAAACTAATGCTGAACCTAACCCTAAAACTAACCCCTAACATTATCCCTGACACTGACCCTAACCCGGTCTAACCCTAACCCTCAACCTACCTCTACCCTAACACTAACCACACTTTAACAATAATCCCGAACCTCTCCCTGACCATGATCATAACCCTAACTCTGAAATTTGCCTTTGTCAGATCTTAAACTTAAACCTGACCGTAGCCTTGACCTTAACTCTGACCCTAACCCAGACTGTAATCCTAACTCTGACGCAAACCGTGATGCTGAACAGAATCATAACCCTAAAGCTAACCCTGATCCTGAACCTACTCATAAAACAGAACCTAAACATAAAGCTGACCTTACCATAACCATGAACCTAACCCTGACCCTGACCGTACCGTGACACTAAACCTGTCCTAAACCTAACCCTGATCTGACATGACCTTGCCCCAAAACAAAAACTTGAACCTGACCCTAAATCTGACCATCATCCTGAACCTGACACTAAACCTAATAGTCACCCTAACACTGACCGTGACCCTGACTCTGACCGAAACCCTAACCCTGACCCTACTGTGAGCCTGACCCTAAACCTAACCATGAACCTAACCCTAACCCTGACCCCTACCCTAAGCCTCGCTAACCCTGACCCCAACGAGGTCTAAACCTAAACCTGACCCTAAGTCTTTCTTCTCCCTAACCCTAACACTAACCTGGTCTAAACCCAGCTCTGTTCCCTCCAGTGGGGACAGCAGCTGCACCCACGCCTCCCAAGGGCTGGGGGAAGGCTGTATGGGGGTCACTGGATGGGCACTGCATTGAGTGGAGTGTGAGCCTTGAGCAGCTTGGGGACCAGCGGCTCAGGGAGCTCTGGTGGAGCAGAAAGTTTGGTAAGGTGCCCCCAGGCAGTGGTGACCTTACTTCCCTGATGACAGAGCCCAACAGAATTGGAACCCACGTATCCAGGCACCCCATAAAGAGAAAACCCTCCTGTCCAGCTCATTTCTAGGCACATCCTAAAGGAAGGGACATGTTCTTCTGCTGTACTGAAGCCGAGAGGATGCAGGGAGAAGAGAGCTCGCCGCTTGACACGTCCCCTCCCTGACAGGTCATATCAGGTTTCACCAACGCCTCAGGCCCTTTGGCTAATAAAATCAAAAGGTGACACCAGGGGGCTCAGAGTCAGAGAGTCCCACACCTTCTGATCCACTGGTGTAGCCCTAGGTCTCTTCGCAGTCTCTCTCTCACTGTGTGTGTGTGTGTGTGTGTGTGTTTGTGTGTGTGTGTGTGTGTGTGTGTGTGCGCCTCTGAGTGTCTGTGTCTTTGTGTGTATAGAGGACCTGGCCATGCCATCATGGGTGGAGATGACCCAAGCAGGATCAGGCTGATGAGGGTTTAGATGTCTGGTGGGCAAGTCATGTTCACACCCCAGTTTAAGGCTGGTTAAGTGGGATCGGGTGTAGGGTCTACACCCTTCTGCCCAGGGATTATCCTGAGACCTTGAAGAGATGGGTCCATAGCCAGGAGCGGGGCTAACCCCAACAGTAACCACTAACCCTGACGCTGACACTGACTGTGAGCCTGCCCCAAACCCTAACCCAAGCCCTGACCCTGACCCTGTATGTGATCCTGACCTGAACCCTAAACCTAAACCTAAGCCTGACACTCACCCTGATGTGGACCCTGAACTAAACTTAAATCTGACCTTACCGTAACCATGACTCAAACCTAATCATGACACAGACCCTGACCCTAATCCTAACCCTGACGCTGACCTAACCCTGACACTAACCCTAACACAGACCGTGACTGTGAGCCTGACCCTTACCCTAAACCTAAAGGTAACTCTAACCATGACCCTAATACGGACCCGGAACCTAAACCTAACGCTGACCCTGACCCTAACACTAACCCCTACCCTAAACCAAACCCTAACACTGACCTTACGCTGTCTAACCCTAACCCTACCATAACCCTACTTCTAACTCTAACCCTAACCCCAATCCCAAACCCTACCGCCAAAACCTAACTGTGACACTGAACCGAACATTGACCCTAAACCAAAGCCTGACGCTAAACCTGACCCTGTCCCTGACCTTCACCTGACCCAGATCCTGACCCTAATCCTAACCATGACACTAACACTGACCACTACATAATCGTGTCCCTGACTGGAATGTGGACTTTAAACCAATACCTATACCTGACCCTAAACCTGACACTGGCGCTAAACTTCACCCTGACCCTGACCCAGACCATGACCATAAACCTAACCCTGACCCTTACAGTGAGCCTGACCCTGACCTGAACAACAAACTGACCCTGACTGTGAGCCTGACCCTAACACTAACCCTAAATGTAATCCTGACCCTGACACTAACACGGGCCCTCCCCAGAATCCTATCGCTGAACCCAACCCTAACACTAACCACTAACCCTACCGCAGACCCTGATCCTAACAAGCTCTAACCCTAAACGTCAACCAAACGCTAACCCTAACACTAACCCTAACTTTAACAATAACCCTGACCCTATACCTGACTATGATCATAACCCTACCCTGATCTTTGCCTATACCAGACCCTGACACTATACGTGACCCTGGCCCTGAGCCTAAACCTAACCATGACCCTAACACTGACCACTACATAACCCTGTCGCTGACCCGAATGTGGACTTTAAACCAATACCTGATCCTGACCGTAACCCTGACACTGGCCCAAGATTTCACCCTGACCCTGACCCAGACCATGACCATAAATCTTACCCTGACCCTAACAGTGACCGTCCCTGACCTGAACACTGAACCTGACCCTGACTGTGAGCCTGACCCTAACTCTAACCCTAAACGTAACCCTGACCCTGACACTAACACGGGCCTTAACCCGAAACCTAACGCTGAACCTAACCCTAAAACTAACCCCTAACATTATCACTGACCCTGACCCTAACCCGGTCTAACCCTAACCCTCAACCTACCTCTAACCCTACCCCTAACCCCACTTTAACAATAATCCTGACCCTCTCCCTGAAATTGATCATAACCCTAACTCTGAACTTTGCCTATGTCAGCCCTTAACCTTAAACCTGACCCTGGCTTTGACCTTAACACTGACCCTAACCCTGACTGTAAACCTAACTCTCACCCAATCCATGATCCTGACAGAATCATAACACTAAAGCTAACCCTGATCCTGAAGCTACACATAAAACAGAACCTAAACATAAAGCTGACCTTACCATAACCATGAACCTAACCCTGAACCTGAACCTAACCCTGACACTAAAACTGTCCCAAACCTAACCCTGACCCTGACATGGACCTTGCCCCCAAACCTAAACTTGAACCTGACCCTAAATCTGACCATGACCCTGAACCTGAACCTAAACCTAACCGTCACTAACACTGACCCTGACCCTGACTCTGACCATAACCTTAACCGTGACCCTACTGTGAGTCTGACCCTAAACCTAACCATGAACCTAACCCTAACCCTGACCCCTACCCTAAGCCTTACGCTAACCCTGACCCCAACGAGGTCTAAACCTAACCCTGACCCTAAGTCTTTCTAAACCCTAACCCTAACACTAACCTAGTCTAAACCCAGCTCTGTTGCCTCCAGCGGGGACAACAGCTGCACCCAGGCCTCCCAAGGGCTGGGTGGAGTCTGAATGGGGGTCACTGGATGGGCACTGCATTGAGTGGAGTGTGAGCCTGAGCAGCTTGCGCACCGGTGGCTCAGGGAGCTTTGCTACAGCAGGAAGTTCGGTAAGGAGCCCCCAGGCAGTGGTGACCTCACTTCCCTGACGACAGAGCCCAACGGAATTGCAACCCATGTATCCAGGCAACCCATTACAGAGAAAAAACCCCTGCCCAGCTCATTTCTAGGCACATCCTAAAGGAAGCGACATGTTCTTCTGCTGTACTGAAGCCGGGAGGATGCAGGGAGAAGAGAGCTCGCCCGCCAGACACGTCGCCTCCCTTCAGGTCATATCATGTTTCCCCAATGCCTCAGACCCTTTGGCTAATAAAATCAAAAGGTGACACCAGGGGGCTCAGAGTCAGAGAGTCCCACACCTTCTGATCCACGGGTGTAGCCCTAGGTCTCTTCCCCATTTCTGTGTGTGTGTGTGTGCCTCTGGGTGTCTGTGTGTCTGTGTGTAAAGAGGACCTTGCCATGCCATCAGGGAGGAGATGCCCCAAGCAGGATCAGGCTGATGAGGGTTTAGATGTCTGGTGGGCAAGTTATGTTCACACACCAGTTTAAGGCTGGTTAAGTGGGATCGGGTGGAGGGTCTACACCCTTCTGCACAGGGTTTATCCTGAGACCCTGAACGGATGGGTCCATGACCCAGGAGCGGGGCTAACCCTAACAGTAACCACTAACCCTGACCCTGACACTGACTGTGAGCCTGCCCCAAACCCTAACCCAAACGCTGACCCTGACCCTGACACATTATGCCCCGCCCATGCTTAAGTACGAAGAGGGCACAAACACGCATTTTGACCCTCAGCGTGAGTCCTGTCCTCTAGTAAGTCTTCTCAGTGGCTGGACCATTAGACGTCATAATGGGCTTGCCATGCCCCTAGGCCCCAAGTTTTAACCAGCTTTCTGGTTGTCCCCTCGCCCCTCCCCAGGGCTCTGCTCTGGAAACTCTCTTTTGGTGGGACACCTGAGGTAAAAACAAAACAAAACCAACTCCTCCCATCTCAAAGAATATCCCCAAACTCTTCGGATCGGGCCAAATGCCCAGAGAGGAAGACTCGTCCATGGCCCATGAGGCCACCCGGACATTCCACGGCCATCAGTGACACAATATCCAGAGAAAAAACCTTGAGCAAGCGTCTCACACTTGCCCCCTTGTTCATATCCTGAAGAGTTCTCCTCACTGTCTGTAGATCAGTCCTGCAATACCTACGACCCGAAACCTAAGCTGAGTTTGTGTTTTCAGACAACTGTCCCCACAGCCCTGGCCCACAAAACCTACAGGCACAGGTTCTTGGAGCCAAACCTGAGGACTGTACCTGGGAATTCTGCCCATTCCATTGGCCACAAACCTAGAAATAGGATGATAAACCTCCAAAGTGCCCGGGGCCATCCCAATAGAGTTGACTGCCCAGGAAAAACAAGGGCGGTCTGACACCAGCTGAGCATCTACCTGCACTTAGACCCGTGGACAGATGTCCCCAGAGGTAAATTGCAGTGAGCAGGCCCCTAGATCCTAATCGGATCCATTGCTTTGTTGTCCAGGCATCTCTCCTCAGAGGCCTGGATTCCAATAGCAGCATATGGCTGTTTCTTGAGGCACCCATCAGAAGAAATCTCGTCTGACGTGGGAATCTTGCACGTTGGAGCTGAGTCAAAGCCTCTGGTTAGGAGAACCCTTCAGGGACCCTGTGCCACTGCCTCATTCCAAGTTCTCCATGGACACAAACCCACATTAGGACCCATCCACAAGAGAGTCCATTTCAACTCAACCCTCTCAGTTTCTCCCCCAGATCCAGCAGATCTAACCTGTCTTGTCACTAGGACACAAGAGGAATGAGAGTCGGGCTCCCCAGCCAACCATCCTTAGAACCCTACTCGGAATCGATCCGTATGGGAAGTCCTGGAGCCAACCAACAGGTCTCAATCGCCCTGCAGAAGAATCTTTACGGTTTGGAGAATCTCACAACTCCCATCGTGGGAAAAATTCCATGGCCTCGTGATCCACCACCTCTTCATGAAGAGGGCCATAAGGGACAAAAAATCCAACCTGAGCGTTTGTCAGATCCTCACCTGATTTCAGATGCACGAGATCTTGTTTCATCTGCAGAGCGTACCTGCCATGCCCTTGCCCAGACCCTAAGGTTGCTTGTGTTCTCAGACTTCTGTCCTCAACTCCTGGCCCACAAGCCCTCCAGTTTGGCAATTCCAGAACTACAATGCAGCCCTCTGCCTGCCCTCCAGAAGAAAAAACATTGCCCTCTGGGGCTAACAAGAAACCCCCGATATATATGGGGGAAATATCCCTAGAAAAACAGCTATAATAACTGGCTGCTCTTTATTGATCCAGATCCTGCGGTAGGCAAAGAAGAGCTGGTTTTAGCCAGAGGATGATCTCCGTTTGTCTTCATGATCTGGCATTTCCTGCAAGCCAGGCATGGGGCTCTGCACTAGAGCTGCAAATGCTGGGGGGGCCCTCACTGTCCCTTTTCTCTTCTCAGGGGGACAACGGGCATGTCCATGGTGCAGTGTGACAGGCTTTACCACAGGGAGATAAAAGACTGCCAATGGTAGGTTGGAGCTAGGAAAAACCACTTAGGAACAGATTTTCAGGGGAGGTGATAGACAAGGGCAAAGTGAAGAATGAGGATGAGTGTGTCAAGTTTCAAAGTACCAGGAGGCAGCACAGTGCATTCAGGAAACTACAGCAAGTTCATGACAACTGACAGCTGATCTGGCAGCATCACCTGGGGATGGAGGCTGAGCCCCGGGGTTAACACTGGGGGTGAGATGGTTTGTATACTATGGCGAGGAGGTGAGGTACTACACTGTGGGGGCACAGGGAGCTACCGGAGGATTTCAAATATCAGAATCATAACCATAATAGTGTATTTCATTGCATCCTAGCTTTCATCAAGGGTAAGATGCACTATAGTTTATGTTCGACTAAGAAAGAGAAATGCTGTCAGTTAAACTAGGATATGTCATCAAGTGCAAGGTGAGTGCCATCTTAAGAGATATTAAAATGGGGGGGTAGAAATATCTTAGAACTATAAATTGTGGTACTAGAATAATTAAGAAAAGTTCGAACACTTGGATCAACTAAAATTGTGATTATTGCTTACCATGTGCCCCAAACTATATTAAGTCTTAGAACAAGAGACGTTCTCATCTTGATGCCGCACAGCTGTTAGACCCAAAGTACAGAGCGCAGTAGCCAATGACCAGCAGGCCCCAAGTGCCATGTGAAGACTCTAAGAGCAACTGCATTTGAGAGAGGAAACGGTTGAGATTGGGCTTTATGAGGTAGAGAATTATTAGCTGGGAAAGTAGGACAATTGACACAGAATCGGAATTGATGCCCCTACATGACAGAGTTGGTGAAACTTCTCTTCTCAGAGATCTTGAGGCTCCTCAGAAATGTATTTTTCATTTTGGACAGAACATTCAGGATAAATATGATCTGTTCGAGTTCCTGGTTCTCTCACCAGGACTGTTTCTTAGGCTTCACTGGCACAAGAAAAGGGTTTTGATATTCCAGGGTAAATCCTGACAAAAGGAAAGCACGGTATCTATGAAAAACTAACCACTCAGAAGAGAACAACACATAAAAGGCCAGAACGACCTGACACTGCAGGATAGGTAAGGCTGGTCCGGCAACAGGGGTAGAGGGGAAGTGCCCATCTCCTGCTAGAAGAGCTAGAGAAGTCCTCTTCTGGAGAGACCACCAGGAGAGGAGAGCAGTAGGTGCTGATGGTGAATATTTTATTCAGCCGAGAAGGTCATAATGACAAAGTTCCATGATCAGAGTAAACATATGGGATTAAAAAATTAAAAATAAGAAAAAGATTTTTTTTAAAAGACTTTTTTTTAAGGAATTTAAACAAAAGTCCTTTTTAAGAGACAGTTGGCTGTTTAAACCAAAAGTACAACTTACTGAGAGAATTGCCGCATTATTTATTGGGGTAGAAAGGACCTGGAATGTAGAAAGACCCATTCTGCAGAGGAAAAAATAGAATCACTAACAGGCCTCATGCCTTGCACAGCCAGTGGCTAGAATCCCTGCCTCATGAGACCCTGTGCTAGAAGGCCGCTAGAACCATCTCAACTATGTTAGTCTTTCTTGGAAGCCAACAAGTGTTTGCCCAGTTAAGAGCACGGTAACAATCAGTCACATTATGTTATAATGATTGTCGATATCTTTAAAAGCCTTGTTAAGTTCCTTTTTGAGTAACCCTCACCCCACCCTTAGAGAAATTTATCTGTGGTTCACCTCTTTGAAATACCTCATTGTTGTTCCACATTTATCATAGCCAAAAAAAAAAAAAAAAAGCTTTTTATTAACAAAGTGTTCAGAAGGGGGCGCCACTGTAAACAATGAGAGTTTTCGCTGCCTGGACGATTTTTTTGCAGAAACAGCTGAAAGCAATCAGGTCAGACAGAGCCAAGGGCTGGAGGCATTTTTAAAATTACAAAAACCGAACCAAATCAAACCAAAACAAAAATCAAAAATCAAAACCAATGGCCAAGATTTCAAGTTTGCTACTACAAGCATGACATTCTCCTAAGACATGCGAGTGACTTGATCAATATATTTATATATTTATATTTGAAGAAGAAGGAACTATTTGATGCAGCATATCCACGTTGATTAAAAATTACCAGATATGGGGTCTCCTGCGTGGCTCAGTGGTTTAGGCCTCTGCCTTCGGCTCAAGTCATGATTTCAGGGTCCTGGGATTGAGCCCCACATCAGGCTCTCTGCTCAGCGGGGAGCCTGCTTCCCCCCTCTCTCTCTGCCTCCCTCTCTACCTACTTGTGATCTGTCTGTCAAATGGGTAAATAAGATCTTTAAAAAAAGAATTACTAGATGTGAAATACATCGAGGGTATGGGAAGGAGAATGATTTCACCTGATCTGACTAGGAAGTGGTTGAAGCCTGAATTAAAGTGCTATAAAAAGAGTAAAGACCTGGGAAATATATGGGGTAAAAATCCCTAGACAAACAGCAATAATAACTGGCTGCTCTTTATTGATTCAGATCCTGCGGTAGGCAAAGAAGAGCTGGTTTTAGCCAGAGGATGATCTCTGTTTGTCTTCATGATCTGGCATTTCCTGCAAGCCAGGCATGGGGCTCTGAACTAGAGCTGCAAATGCTGGGGGGCCCTCACTGTCTCTTTTCTCTTCTCAGGGGGACAACGGGCATGTCCATGGTGCAGTGTGACAGGCTTTACCACAGGGAGATAAAAGACTGCCAAGGGTAGGTTGGAGCTGGGAAAAGCCACTTAGGAACAGATTGTCAGGGGAGGTGATAGACAAGGGCAAAGCGAAGAATGTGGATGAGTGTGTCAAGTTTCAAAGTGCCAGGAGGCAGCACAGTGCATTCGGGAAACTACAGCAAGTTCATGACAACCGACAGCTGATCTGGCAGCATCACCTGGGGATGGAGGCTGAGCCCCGGGGTTAACACTGGGGGTGAGATGGTTTGTAGACTATGGCGAGGAGGTGAGGTACTACACTGTGGGGGCACAGGGAGCTACCGGAGGATTTCAAATATCAGAATCGTAACCACAATAGTGTATTTAATTGCATCCTAGCTTTCATCAAGTGTAAGATGCACTATAGTTTATGTTCGACTAAGAAAGAGAAATGCTGTCAGTTAAACTAGGATATGTCATCAAGTGCAAGGTCAGTGCCATCTTAAGAGATATTAAAATGGGGGGGTAGAAATATCTTAGAACTATAAATTGTGGTACTAGAATAATTAAGAAAAGTTCGAACACTTGGATCAACTAAAATTGTGATTATTGCTTACCATGTGCCCCAAACTATATTAAGTCTTAGAACAAGAGACGTTCTCATCTTGATGCCGCGCAGCTGTTAGACCCAAAGTACAGAGCGCAGTAGCCAATTACCAGCAGGCCCCAAGTGCCATGTGAAGACTCTAAGAGCAACTGCATTTGAGAGAGGAAACGGTTGAGATTGGGCTTTATGAGGTAGAGAATTATTAGCTGGGAAAGTAGGACAATTGACACAGAATCGGAATTGATGCCCCTACATGACAGAGTTGGTGAAACTTCTCTTCTCAGAGATCTTGAGGCTCCTCAGAAATGTATTTTTCATTTTGGACAGAACATTCAGGATAAATATGATCTGTTCGAGTTCCTGGTTCTCTCATCCGACTGTTTCTTAAGCTTCACTGGCACAAGAAAAGGGTTTTGATAGTCCAGGGTAAATCCTGACAAAAGCAAAGCACGGTATCTATGAAAAACTAACCACTCAGAAGAGAACAACAGATAAAAGGCCAGAACGACCTGACCCTGCAGGATAGGTAAGGCTGGTCCGGCAACAGGGGTAGAGGGGAAGTGCCCATCTCCGCTAGAAGAGCTAGAGAAGTCCCCTTCTGGAGAGACCACCAGGAGAGGAGAGCAGTAGGTGCTGATGGTGAATATTTTATTCAGCCGAGAAGGTCATAATGACAAAGTTCCATGATCAGAGTAAACATATGGGATTAAAAAATTAAAAATAAGAAAAAGATTTTTTTTAAAAGACTTTTTTTTAAGGAATTTAAACAAAAGTCCTTTTTAAGAGACAGTTGGCTGTTTAAACCAAAAGTACAACTTACTGAGAGAATTGCCGCATTATTTATTGGGGTAGAAAGGACCTGGAATGTAGAAAGACCCATTCTGCAGAGGAAAAAATAGAATCACTAACAGGCCTCATGCCTTGCACAGCCAGTGGCTAGAATCCCTGCCTCATGAGACCCTGTGCTAGAAGGCCGCTAGAACCATCTCAACTATGTTAGTCTTTCTTGGAAGCCAACAAGTGTTTGCCCAGTTAAGAGCACGGTAACAATCAGTCACATTATGTTATAATGATTGTTGATATCTTTAAAAGCCTTGTTAAGTTCCTTTTTGAGTAACCCTCACCCCACCCTTAGAGAAATTTATCTGTGGTTCACCTCTTTGAAATACCTCATTGTTGTTCCACATTTATCATAGCCAAAAAAAAAAAAAAAAAGCTTTTTATTAACAAAGTGTTCAGAAGGGGGCGCCACTGTAAACAATGAGAGTTTTTGCTGCCTGGACGATTTTGTTGCAGAAACAGCTGAAAGCAATCAGGTCAGACAGAGCCAAGGGCTGGAGGCATTTTTAAAATTACAAAAACCGAACCAAATCAAACCAAAACAAAAATCAAAAATCAAAACCAATGGCCAAGATTTCAAGTTTGCTACTAAAGGCATGACATTCTCCTAAGACATGCGAGTGACTTGATCAATATATTTATATATTTATATTTGAAGAAGAAGGAACTATTTGATGCAGCATATCCACGTTGATTAAAAATTACCAGATATGGGGTCTCCTGCGTGGCTCAGTGGTTTAGGCCTCTGCCTTCGGCTCAGGTCATGATTTCAGGGTCCTGGGATTGAGCCCCACATCGGGCTCTCTGCTCAGCGGGGAGCCTGCTTCCCCCCTCTCTCTCTGCCTCCCTCTCTACCTACTTGTGATCTGTCTGTCAAATGGGTAAATAAGATCTTTAAATAAAGAATTACTTGATGTGAAATACATCGAGGGTATGGGAAGGAAAATGATTTCACCTGATCTGACTAAGAAGTGGTTGAAGCCTGAATTAAAGTGCTATAAAAAGAGTAAAGACCTGGGAAATATATGGGGTAAAAATCCCTAGACAAACAGCAATAATAACTGGTTGCCCTTTATTGATTCAGATCCTGCGGTAGGCAAAGAAGAGCTGGTTTTAGCCAGAGGATGATCTCTGTTTGTCTTCATGATTCGGCATTTCCTGCAAGCCAGGCATGGGGCTCTGCACTAGAGCTGCAAATGCTGGGGGGCCCTCACTGTCCCTTTTCTCTTCTCAGGGGGACAACGGGCATGTCCATGGTGCAGTGTGACAGGCTTTACCACAGGGAGATAAAAGACTGCCAAGGGTATGTTGGAGCTGGGAAAAGCCACTTAGGAACAGATTTTCAGGGGAGGTGATAGAGAAGGGCAAAGCGAAGAATGAGGATGAGTGTGTCAAGTTTCAACGTGCCAGGAGGCAGCACAGTGCATTCGGGAAACTACAGCAAGTTCATGACAACCGACAGCTGATCTGGCAGCATCACCTGGGGATGGAGGCTGAGCCCCGGGGTTAACACTGGGGGTGAGATGGTTTGTAGACTATGGCGAGGAGGTGAGGTACTACACTGTGGGGGCACAGGGAGCTACCGGAGGATTTCAAATATCAGAATCGTAACCACAATAGTGTATTTAATTGCATCCTAGCTTTCATCAAGGGTAAGATGCACTATAGTTTATGTTCGACTAAGAAAGAGAAAGGCTGTCAGTTAAACTAGGATATGTCATCAAGTGCAAGGTGAGTGCCACCTTAAGAGATATTAAAATGGGGGGGTGGAAAAAATCTTAGAAGTATAAATTGTGGTACTAGAATAATTAAGAAAAATCATACAAGAACACTTGGTTCAACAAAAAAATTGATTATTGCTTACCATGTGCCCCAAACTATATTAAGTCTCCAAAAATTTTATATCATTTGAGTATACATATATATAAAATTACATTTAAAGTTTTAAAAATATCAGCAAATATTTTCATTTAAATGCAAATTTCAAAGAAAATCTACTTTTCCAAACTCGACTTTTTATCCTATTGTTTTTTAATTTTGTCGACAACTGATAAAAAGTTTAGCGAGACTATAAATGTTTGATCGAAAAAATGATTAATACATGTAGGTTCAAATTATTATGTTCCATTAAAAATGATTTATTCTTTGATGAACATCTGTTTGGTAATATGTTGTATCCAGATATAGTAAATTAATGACATATATAAAATTATAGGGAAATGACACCTTCCGTTCCATTATGAGTAGAGCTTTTAAAATGCTATTTGTCACAACCTGTCATCTTGTCATTATGTAGCATTATGTAGCATTTAAAAAATGTATACTCTTCACTTTGAAGTCTTTTAGAAATCTAAAATATGACTTTCTATGGTTTGTGTTTCCATATTCCTTTATTGCCAGTTTGAACAAATCCACATGCTTTGATTCAAAGGTAATAAATTCCTCTTATTTGGAAAAATGATGTTTATTTTTGTTCTCTCACCCTTAGCAGGTGGTTTCATTTTAGCACACTTCAGAGTTATAATTTCATGCTTATTAAAAACATTTATTATGATCTACGTAGATGAATGAAACTTTTATTTATTAAATTATTTGCCAAAAAAAATCTGTCATTTTTAAAAATGTATTTCCTTTGAAGGGTTATTTTAGAGCATTCAGAGAGGATCTAGGGGTGTGGTATTATGCAATTTTTAAGTAGGTATGAAATGGTTATTTATATGATTGTTTCTTTAAGGCTTATGTATATTGTCCATTATATGCTATAAAATATTTTGAAAGTAAATTTAAGGCATGTTTTACATAGTTTCTTTTTTGGAAAAAAATATTGAAATGACTTATGAAATTCAGTATACTCTCAACATTATTTTTTTCTGAAATTTACAAATTGTCTACTGAACCTATTATATGGCAGATATTTTCCAAAGTGGTGGTATCATGATATATGCCAACAACAGTTTAGATTTTTTGTTGCTTCTCAATCTAGCTCAGACGAAGTACAATTAGCCTTTATAATTTTAGCCATTCTAATAGATATGTAAGCATGTCTCATTATGATTTTAATTTGTATTTCTTTAATGTCTAAATGTTGAGAAATTTGTCACGTGCTTATAAGCCATCCATATCCTTTTGGTGACATGTCTCTGCAATAATTTTCTTCACATGTAAAATTGGATACTCTGTTTGGTTATTAGTAAGGTTTTTTATTTTTATTCATTTTTTAATAATCAGAATAGATGTCCATTATCAGATATATAATTTTCAAATCCCTTCTCCATCTTTACGGTTTCTCAATGGAGCTTTGATAGCTGTGTCTTTCAAGAAATATGCTACTTCTTTCCTGGTACACGGATGTATGACTAGAACATTATCAATGTTGACCTTTGCAAAGAAAATCAAGGCTTAAGATATATGTAGTCTGCGGTTGTTGGGAGTGTTCTGTAATATCAAGCATATCTAGTTAGTTGATAATTTTGTTCAAGTCTTACATATCTTACCAATTTGATGACCATTTGTCTATATAATCTTAAAATAAAAGTGTTGAAATTTTTTTCCATTTCTCTTCTAAGGTAGAAGTTATGATTTTTGTTCTTAGTTTTTCCCTATATATCACCAAATCTGTTATTAAGTATTAAAAGTCAAGAATTATTATACTCCCTGATGAATTCATCCTTTTACTCTTCTGTAATTTTGACTTGATCTTTATGTCTGATAATGAAATTTGCTTTAAAATCACTTTTCATTATCTTGATATAACCACCAAAGTTATAGTGTGATTAGTGTTAATATAGCATATTTTTTCTTTTACTTTTTAAAGCACTTCTATATTTAATCCTGACAAAACAAAAAAAAAACAAAACAAAACAGCTTTTTAGCTCTGGAAGCACATTTCTAAATTATCTTTTTTTTTTTTTAAATGAAGCAGTAGCAATTTTTGTTAAGGGACCTAAACTGAAAGTAGGTTTAGAAATTTATTTATTTATTTATTTATGAAAAGATTTTATTTTGTTTATTGACAGCAAGAGAGAGAAAGAGAGAGAGAGAGAGTGGAAGCGCACAAGCGGGGGGAATCACGTGCAAAGAGAGAGGAAGAAGCAAGCTCCTTGGGGTGCAAGTAGTCCCATGCAGGGCTGGAGCCCTGTACACTGGAATCATGACCTCAGCCAAAGGCAAATATCTGCTTAAACAACTGAGTCATCCAGGCACCCCTAGAAAATTTAAAAAAAAAAAAGACCTTTCAAAAACATTTTGTTTCTTTCTTTTTTTAAAATATTTTATTTATTTGAGAGACAGAGAGATAGGAAGAGGAACTATAAGCAGGGAAGAGGGAAAAGGAGAAGCAGGTTTCCCACTGAGCAGAGAGCCTGATGTGGGGCTCCATCCCAGGACCCTGGGATCATGACCTGAAAAGAAGGGACACTTATGGAGGAAGCCACCCAGACACCTCTTTTCTTTTTTTTTAATATATGGCAACTGATGCTTCCCAGCCACGAGGAGCATATTACCCATTGATTAAATCTTTGATAACAACCTATTTAAAAAGGTGTGTAAATATATACTTACTCAGATTTATACACTTTGTGTTTTCTTCATAGTTTGGGGCTGGACCCCATGGTCACAACACTGCTTTCAGTCTTTGCCTTCCCATCTTTTGATACCAGATATTTGGTCAGCAAAGCAAATTAGTATCAAAATTAATAAGCCCTTGGCACCATATCTCTGGAGCAGGGGTTGCTCTTAGCCAAGGCCCACAGCAGTTGACCTCCCCTCGCTAGTGCTATAGCACCAAGGACTAGGTCCCTGCCACCAGAACTCAGTCTTACATGTTATGCTAAGCAGACAAAACCAAAACAGGAAAGCTCCAACAGCTTTCACTGGCATGCCTCATCTCCCACTCCCTCGAAGTCCAGGCAGTACCAGATGCCAGGGAGGGGTCTTGGTCCAACATATGGGCGGGAAGGAAGTAGCCACAAGCAAGTACCTGCCTCTCTGTGCCTTTCTTTTATGAGCAGGTTGTAAGGAGGAGGAAGAGGAAGGGGAAGAGAGGTGAACTTCAAGGGGTGAAGGCCTCAGGTAGGCAGCTGGCTCCTGCCAGTAGGAAAGGGACAAAGGAGAAGGCAGTGAGTCTTGCAGGGAGGGTGGGGGGTAAGGGTTACAGCTTATGACGTAATCTGGACAGGAGTAATAGGGATACTAGTCATTTGAGTCCACCATTGGCAAGCTGGGCTGGGTGTCAGGGCAGATAGGCCTCCCTGGGCAACGGCACATGAGAGAAGGTGGAATTCTTCTCTGAGGAGCAGGTGGAGCTTCAGGTGTTGGGAAAGCATAGACAGTATTGTTCCGGGGCCAAGGACAGGTACAGGTACTCCTGGTTGGAGGTCACGGCCACAGTATGATCCAGGTCTTCTACCAGCAGCTTGAAGGAACCACATGCCAGCCACCCCTCATTATTGTGTATAACTGGTGCACTTATTGGCTTATCCATCAAATGACTCCTTCAGCAGCTTGAAAGCCACCTCCACAGGCACTCCAGGATATGGGAGGCTTCCAGATTGAAGATTTTGCACAGGATCACCCCAAAAGACCAGAAGTCACTCTGGTGGATGTAGCTCTGGTCAAACATGGCCTTAGGGACCATCCACTTCACAGGCAGTCCACTGTTGGTTGTCTTTTTATAGTAACTGATGTGGTGATATCTCTGGCAAGGCTGAAGTCAGAGATCTTCATCATGTTGTCCTTTGTCACCAGCACTTCCCTGGTGGCCAGGTCTTGGTGTATGCACTTCTTGGAGGCAAGGTACTCCATGCCTCAGGCTACCTGATAGGCACAGGATACCAGGTCCTTGGAGGAGAGTTGCTCTGCTGCATTGCGGCTGATATTGTAACAGTACTCCAGGTCAGGAGGCCTCTGGGCCTGCAGGTACTCCTGTATGTTGTCTTTGGAGGCATATTCCATGAGAGTGTACGAAGGACCATCCTGTGTGCAGAACCCAGCAGGTTGATGGTGTCCTTGTGCTGTCCAATCATCTTCATCATCTCCATTTCTGAGATTAGATTTAACAGGTCTTTCTCTGTTGCATCTGACTTCAACATCTTCACAGACACTTTAGTCAAATGGTTGGATTTGTCTTTGTCCAGCCCAATGGCCTCCTCCAACACCACCTGCCCAAAGTAGGCCTGTCTTAGGGGTCTGCCTAAACTGCCTACAACCAGCCTGTCTCAAGGCAGTTATGAACTCTAGATTATCCTCAAAAACATTAAACCACAAGCTAAAAATTCTATTCACTAGGTCTCTCTCGCAGTTCTAATTTTCTTATCTTTCATCATTTATCTTTTTCCTAATTCTTATTTTCAGTATAGTTTATTTTGCTTCCAGGTGTTTCCCCTGGTTTCTGTATGCTGTTTCATAGGGAAGAATTATCCTGTCATAAAATTATTTCTTGAGCATTCATTACATCTCTCAGTTAAAATGGGTTCTTTTATGGTATTGATTCATTTGAGTTTTCTCAAAATGGGAAGAATTTTCAAAATGGTGTTTTCCTCAAGGTTCAGAGTATGTCTTAGCCTCATCTTTAAGCTTTTTGAAATTCACTTTACAAATTCTTGTCCCTCTTTTTATCTTTTTAAAATAAAATGTTTTATTTTTACTATTTTTTTATTTGAGTATAGTGATAGTCAGTGTTACATTGGTTTCAGGTTTTCAATATCTCCATACATTATTCTATGATTACTATAAATATAGCCACCATCTGTCACCATATAACACTATTATAATATCATTGATTATATTCTCTACACTGTCCCAGATCTCTTTTTAAAATCTCTAATTTTTATGTTTTCTGTTATTCCAATTTTCAACCATCATTTTACATGGTTACTTTAATAAAATATGCCTGATTACACACTCTTTGCTGAAAACCATAGCATTTGATTTATAGTAGTCTTCTTCTTCCTCTTTTTTTTTAAATTAACATATAATGTATTATTAGCCCCAGGGGTACAGGTCTGTGAATCGCCAGGTTTACACACTTCACAGCACTCACCACAGCACATACCCTCCCCAATGTTCATAACCCCACCACCCTCTCCCTACCCTCCCCTCCCCCTGGCAACTCTCAGTTTTTTTTGTGAGATTAAGGGTCTCCTATGGTTTGTCTCCCTCCTGATCCCATCTCGTTTCATTTACTCTTTTCCTGTCCCCCAAGCACCCACATTGCACCTCCAGTTCTTCATATCAGAGAGATCATAAGATAGTGTCTTTCTCTTGTTGACTTATTTTGCTAAGCATAATACCCTCTAGTTCCATCCATGTCATCGCAAATGGCAAGATTTCATTTCTTTTGATGGCTGCATAGTATTCCATCATATATATATATATATATATATATATATATATATATATATATATTTATACCATTCATTTGTTGATGGACATCTAGGTTCTTTCCATAGTTTGGCTATTGTGGATATTGCTGCTATAAACATTTGGTGCACGTGCCCCTTTGGATCATATACTAGTCTTCTTTACCTCTATCAGAAGCCCAGGAAGCTTTATTTATTTATTTACTCACACAAACACATGATCCAACACAACGTTTTTTGTTGTTCAAATGTATTATAATGTCTTACCGCTTAACACTATGCTTACTGTTCTCTTTCACTGTCTGACTAAATCCTCATCATCACTATGCCATTTAATGACAAAGAACAATTGAACTCAGAGTTCTCTCCATATCAGGGAATGAAGACTCCACCCTTCTGTTTGTGCAGGTAAAATAAATGTTGATATTGTCTGTCCTGCACATACCCCATCCTGTTCACCGGAATATTCACCATCAAAATATATACAAAATAAAAACCATACCTCACCACTTCTATTACCACCCAGCATGCTAAAAACACCATCATATGTTCCTGAATTATTGACTTGATTGATAGCCCCACTTCCACACATACTGCACTCCTTTCTCCCTGCAAATTTATTTTGGTACAGCAACTTAACCTAAAAATCAAGTCAGATGATTTTATTCTGCTGTTGAAAGTCTTTTGGTATCTTCCCCTTTCATATTAAATAAAAACTGAAGGCATTTCAATGTACTAGAAGGTACAATACGTTCTTCCTCTCTCCACCACTATGAACTCCTCATTGGCCTCCTTGCTTTTCCTCAAAAGTAACAGACAAGCTTTTCACACAAAGTCTATATACTTACTTGCTCTGCCTAGAGCAATCTTTTCCTTTAATATTTGTATAACACCCTCCTTCACTTCCTGGGTCTTTGTGCAAATAACATCTCCTAAATGAGATATAACCACCCGACACAAAATAAAATTAACTTTCATCCCAGCATTCTCCAATGGCTTTTACCTTTCTTGTATTTCTTTGTAACACTTATCGCCATCAACCATCAATCATTATTCTATTACTGGTTTATTTCCTTATTTGAGACAGAGAGAGAGAGAATTGGGAGGGTGTGCAGAGGAAGAAGAAAACACCCCACTGCCTAGAAAGCCTGCTGGGGAGTTACATCCCAGGACCCTGAGATCATGACCCAAGCCAGAGGCAGTCACTCAATGGACTGAGCCACCGAAGCGCCCCTCTATTATTGGTTTATTTCACTATTATATTTCAAAAGAATGTAAGCTCTTTGTGGTCAGCTATTTTATATGTTTTATTAATTGAAGTATTCTCAGAAAGGTAGCTGGCAGATTGTAAGGGATCACTAAACTGTATTTTGTTGTTATTATTGGGCTCCTTTATGGGCTTTACCTCTTACGCTAGAAGTCTATCCTTCAGATGTAAGCAATAAGAATAGAACCCTGCTGCCGGGTTCAAATGAGTAAAAAGCCTGTATTAAGTGGATATTTTAAAAGCTAAATGAATGGCTTAATAGTTGTATATAGGGAGAAAGGGAACATATTTTCCACAGTTTAGAAGTGGAGTTCTTTTATAGAGTTCTTGTACAAGCCTACACTATTGAACGCTAATGGGCAGTTGTACATTACAATTATACAAACACTTTGGTATTTATATCATTTTTTTGTAATTCATGACTGGATCATTTAATTCCTTAGGAGCATTACAGCATTTCAACTTTTCACGTTCAATAAACTTATTGGAGTTGCAACCTTTTTTATTCAAATGGAGAAATAGTCATGATTTAATCTAAATAAAGTGTTATTGATTGTGTTGTTTTCTAGGAATGAGTCGCACATGCTAGTTTAAAAGTTTTGTTAAATTCCCAAGTCTGTCACCGATAAAAGCCTTTTGTAGATTAGTAACTTGATCAAAACAGAAAAGTTATGTAACACTCAATTGTTATACTATCTTTGTTTCCATCTTGCATTGTAATAACGCCCATCTTAACTCTATTTAAGACAAGTCATCGACAGATGGCTTTCTGGCATTGATGGCATGATATGAAATCTAGTATAACTAAAAGTTTTTGGTTTTAGTAGCATATAAATCAATTTAGAAAAATATATGTATTTGAATATAAGATAAAGTTTTAAATTATTTGGCAATAGTAAACTAAACTTTTTTTTGTAAATTTTTATTTTCTAAAAGTTTATTGAGCTCTTTTGCATATTGAAACAAGTTACAAAAAGTTAAGGTTTATTTACCCCAATTCAAAATTATTAGGAATATAATCATAGAGGTTGAAGTATTTAAAATATTGAACCCAAAATATTTTATTAGGTAAATTCATGAATGCTGAGCATTCACTGTTAAAATATACTAATACTATTGATAGACTGGTAGAAGCCTAAAATCAAATATTTATTAAATATTTATATACATATCTTTTCATGGCTTGGTAATTCATTTCTCTAGCATTAAATAATATTCCATTGTTTGCATGTACTACACTTTATTTGACCTTTCACCTGTGGAATGATATCCTGGTTGCTTCCAAGCTTTTGTCAGTTATGAATAAAACTACTATAGACCTCTTTGTGGGTATAGATTTCATCTTCTTTGGATAAATACCAAGAACTGCTACTGCTGAATCATCTGGCAAGAATATGATTAGTTTTGTAAGAAACTGCCAAGTTGTTTTCCATTCTTTATTCTCAATAGACATGGAAGAACATTCCTGTTGCTCCACATCCTCACCAACATTTCGTGTTCTGTTTTCAGTGTTCTGAATTCTGGGTATGTACGGGTGTCTCTTTTTTGTTTTAATTTGCATTTTCCTGATGACATATGATGTGAAGCATCTTTTTATATGCTTATTTGCCATCTGTAATATTTTCTTTTGTGAGGTATCTGCTAAGGTCTTTGGCTCATTTTTAATCAGGTTTTTCCCCCATTGTTGAGTTTTAAGGGGTCTTTGTGTATTTTTGATTAACAGTCCTTTGCCAGATGTGTATTTTGCAAATTTTTTCTCATAGTCTGTGCTTTGCCTTTTCATTCTCTCGGCATTGTGTTTCACAGAGTAGACATTTTAAAATTCAGTGCTTGTGCTTTTGTAGCTAAAGTTATTGCCAAAACCAAGGTCATTTAAATTTTCTTCTATATTACCTTCTACATGTTTCATGTTTAGGTTTATAATCCAATCTGAGTTAATTTTTGTGAAGAGTGTATGATATCTGCCTGGATTTATTTTATTTTATTATTTTATTTTATTTTTATTTTATATTTTTACATTTAGCTTCACCATTACTCCAGAACCATTTGTTTAAAAGATTGTATTTTGCTCTCTTGTATTGCTTTTGCTTTTATATTAAATATAAAATATAATTGATAATATATATTCGGTTCCTTTAATCTAGTCTTTCTGTGGTATTACAATATCTTGCTTACAATTATCATTATGGTCAACTTTTTTTAAAAGATTTTATTTATTTATTTGACAGAGAGGGATCACAAATAGGCAGAGAGACAGACAGAGAGAGAGATGAGGAGAAGCAGGCTCCCTGCTGAGCAGAGAGCCCAATGCAGGACTCGATCCCAGGCCCCTGGGATCATGACCTGAGCCGAAGGTAGAGGCTTAACCCACTGAGCCACCCAGGCGCCCCATCGTTATGGTAAACTTTGAAGTCAGTCCTCAGTCTTTGTTCTCCTTCAACACTATGTTGACTATTGTGAGTCTTTGCCTCTTCATATAAACTTTAAAGTAAGTTTGTTAATATTAAAAAACAAAGAACTTGCTGGAATGCATTAATTGTATAGATAAACTTGGAAACCAGTGACCTCTTGAGCTTAGCAGGAGATAGACCATGGTCATCAGTTGTCACAGTGGTGCCTCTGGCAGAACCTTTTGCAAATCCCTAGGTAAAACGAGACCTCAAGGATCTGAGAGATGTCTAAGAAGTACTTGATACATCCCTTGGGTATGGTTTATTGAAGTGTCCACCTGTCTGAAAGCTGGGGAATCTAGATAAGGGAGGGAAAATTAGTTATGATAAAACATATCAACAAACATGAATAAATTTTGTAAAACTAATTGTCATGGCTCATATACAGTATGACCAACAGAGGGACAATCAAAAGGAAAGCATCAGTTATGTTTATTGTGAAATTATTTTTATTCAAAATAAAGCAATGTGAGGGGAACACACTATGAGAAAATTACCATTTTTTAAATGGTAAATATCTTACCAAATGGAATAGGTTTTATATTCTAAGTAATATATTGAACAGTAAAACATTGGGGTGCCTGGGTGGCTCAGTGGTTTGGGCTGCTGCCTTTGGCTCGGGTCATGATCTCAGGGTCCTGGGATTGAGCCCAGCATCGGGCTCCCTGCTCCGCAGGAAGCCTGCTTCCCTCTCTCTCTCTCTCTGCCTGCCTCTCTGCCTACTTGTGATCTCCGTCTTTCAAATAAATAAATAAAATCTTTAAAAAAAAGAAAAAAAATTAAAACATTAAAAAATAAAATTTTAATTTAAAAAATTATGTAATTTTTAAAAAAGGTTACAAATAGCAGAACCATTTTTCTTATAACTGGAAAATACATTGTATATATAGCTATCAAAAATAACTTGTCATGGGGGCGCCTGGGTGGCCCAGTGGGTTAAAGCCTCTGCCTTCGGCTCAGGTCATGATCCCAGGATTCTTGGATCGAGTCCCACATTGAGCTCTCAGCTCAGCAGGGTTCCTGCTTCTTCCTCTCTCTCTGCCTGACTCTGCCTACTTGTGATCTCTGTCAAATAAATAAATAAAATCTTTTATAAAAAAATTTAAAAAAATAACTTGTCATGTCTGGAATCAGGAGCATATGGAAAAAAATAATATCTGAGGACAATACTTCTGCCGTTTTGTGCCTTGTTAATATTTTTAAACAGTCAGGCAACTTTTAGCTTTATTGAAATACCTGCTAAGATACCAGCAGTGCCTTTTGGAGCCCTATGACTATAAAAATTAATTGCAAATATTCAAAATGTTTACTATGGTGTCACTATTTAGGGCCACCACCAAGTATGTTTCAGAAGTAAGCATAACTGTTACTCTTCTGTAAGGCAAAAGGGCATATTTTCAGGAGTTCCATCTGCTGTACCAGGAGGTGAATCAAGTAATGATTTTGTCTATAAAATAATTCACTTTTCAATCTAACATTCCTTATTCTAACATTATAATAATAAAAACCAGGAGGAGACTAAAACAAACAAACAACTACAACTACAACAACCAGCTTTTCCTTCAGTGGAAAAGTAAATAGAACCTTATGAGTAGCCTGAAATTTATTTTTAAATATTTTTAAGATAAACGTTTTTGTTAGAAAACCATATATTTTATATTACTAAGAAATAACAGGCAAAGTTTTATTAACTTCTAAAAAGTCTAGTTACTTCTATTTATCTATTAACTCATCTCTTTTTGAAGTAGAACATGATCACAACTATTGTATCTACCCAAGTTTGTATGCTTTGGTTATTTTATGTTTGCTATTTCCTTGCTTAATTTTTACAATATTTGATACATAATAGTATCTTTAAGTCCATCTATGGTTTCACAGAATTTGTTTGAACTTCATAAAAATGTACCATACTTTTTGCACTGCCCTTGTTTTACTTCTCTATTAACTTTCCAAGATTTATTCACTTTAGAGTGTGTAGCTATCATTTATTTTTATTCCTCCATAATGCTATGTTTACAAATTTGTATTTATCTGTACTTTTAAAATTATCTTAATTATAAACCATTTCTCATCTCACGTAACACTCATGTTACTTCTACACTTATCAGATATTATGTAACTGAAAACCACAACTCAGCAACAATATAGCACCATTTTTCAAAATTAAATGGCTTACCAGAATTCTTTAATTCTATCCTTTATTTGTATTAGATGACCCTTTATTCTGGTATTTGGCATTTTTCATATGGAGGAAAGCTTATAAGTTGATATTCCATAAATAGAAGGATTTATTATGATTGATTAATTATTTTCATTTAGAATGCATAGAATATGGTTGATTTACTATTTCTTTCTTACTCTCTGCCTGGAACATAGTGCTATCTATGTAATAGCCACTAAAATATTAAGTTAATCACCTAGACTTTAAACTGCATATTAATAGGAATAACATACAGAACTCTTCTCAGATTGGGACACCTGGGTGGCTCAGTCAGTTAAACGCCTGAGCCTTTAGCTCAGGTCATGATCTTAGGGTCCTGGGACTCAGTTCTGCAACAGAATCCCTGCTTAGCCGGGAGTTTGCTTCTCCCTCACCCTGCTGCTCCCCCTGCTTGTGCTCTCTCTCACTCACAAATAAATAAAATTAAAAAAACAAATTCTTCTCAGATAGCTAATATAGAATATCGTCTTTGTATTCATCAAAGGGAAAGTGCCATATAATAATGAAATTCAGACTACTTCAAATTCATTTTTTAACCAGTAAGAAAGTACTGGAAACAAGCCAAAAATGTCTTTAATGAATCAAAGAAATAGATTGATTTTCAATATCTTAATGTTTCTAAAATAAATTGCAAGATTTTTATACTAGATATCAGTGTAAATATTCATTATACAAGGATATTCTAAAAACAAACGTGAGAAAACTACTTGTCATATATGATGACAAAAACGAGTTTGACAAAAGTCAGTTTGGGTAAAACTTACAACACCTACCACCTGAAACTCTTGTTCTATAATTTAATTATTTTAATTTACAAAAATACAAAAATAATATATCAGAGTAAGTCTATTGATAGCTTTGAAGGTATGCTCTGGTTGTGCACTGTTTACTATTGAAAGGGGAATCAAATATGTGATGCTTATGGTGTGACTATATTAAAATTCAACAAGTTCAGAAGCATGCGAGGAATAGAATAAAGACAAAAGATGACCCTTACTTATCCTAAAGATAGACAATGGTATATATGTGTTAGTTGGGGAGAGAATCCAGTCAGTAGATGGAGGATGTGGTAGTGGAAAAAAAAAGACACAACGTTTTGGTTGAACGTTTAGCACTATATTTAACAAAGTGAAATTGTGAGTTAATAGCCTTGAATAAAATCCAAAAAATATTTTCAATTCATTGAAGATTATTTAGGAAAAACTTGAAAAATACAACTTGATAAGGATTCCAATAAAAGATTCATAAGCAATACAAGTTTCAGAATTTTTAGTATATTTTCCCTAAAAAGCCATTTGATTTAAATTAAAAAGAATTCTATTTACCTGCCACTTAAATAAGAGGAAATTATTTGGTTTTGTAATAAGTCCATAAAATAAATTAACATATCTTTAGAAAACAGATATGCACACTAATTTAAAAATAATAGTGCTTAAGCTGTTCAGCAAACATTTGTAAAATTCCTTGCCATCAGCTAGCTCTGGAGTTCTGCTAGGTGAGTAAGGCCATGTATGTTACTGCTCAGAGTACTGACGCAAAGCAATTGTCCCCTTCACATCCATTTTTTGCTGTTGATAGGTCATGCTATGTTGTTTAGAGATACATAGATGGCCCTACATGAAGGCCTTTTTTTGTGTGTATACGGGTGACTGTGATTTAACTTTCAAATAAGATGGCTCCTGATTTACAATGATTCAACTTACAATATATTTGGCAATGATGTGAAAGTGAAAGTGATTCAGTAGAAACTGTACTTTGAATTTTGAATTTGGGTCTTTATAAAAAGGGCCAGTGACATGTAGTATGGTGCCGTCTTGTGATGCTGGCCAGGGGCAGTGAGCCACAGCTCCCAGTCAGCTAGAAGATTACAGGGGTGAACACCTGATATTCTTACAACCATTCTATATATAACCATTCTTCTTTTTTGTAGTGTAATATTTAATAAATTGCATGTGATATTTGATACTTTGTTATAAAATAGGCTTTGCTTAAGATGATTTTGCCCAAATGCAGGCAAATGTAAGTGTTCTGAGTATGTTTAAATAAGCTTAAGGTAAGCTATGATATTTGATAGTTTAGGGGTATTAAATGCATTTTCAGTTTTTTATGTGTTTCTCTGTACATAGCCCCCTTGTAAGCTGAAGAACATCTCTATATGTATATGTAACCTTGGTATGGCTTACATATTATTGGCATGAAACATCTAGAACAGTACGTGTGCCATATAATTGTCTACAACATCCAACAAGTTTCTTGAAAACTTGTGCCAAAGGGGTTATGTCTTTAAGGATTCTTATTTCAGAAGGGTTCTCTCAAACGTAAGATTTTTCAGAAGTTAAGTGAAAATCTGACCAAACTAAACATTTTTCCATTTTCCCTAGTGAGCAAAGATAGCTAAAATCTATCTGCCATTTTCAACACTGTACTCAACGATTGTAATTCTAATTTAAGAACAGATGATTTATATCAAAACCACATGTTGGCCTAATCTTATACAATATTCATAAATCTCACTCAGAGCCTTGGACATTTTTATTTGTTGAGTCTATATGGTACTACGGACATTCATCTTTTTTGACCTCATAGCTTCATGTATGTCTATACTTTTGAAAATACATACATCATAGTTCCATTGTAAAATGTCTGGGTTATAAAATGTGCTATGCTATCAAAATGGTAATAAGAACATACAAATGACCTGATGTAATGAACTGGACCAGATTGCCAGATATCACATTTCATACCAGAAAGATTCAGTGGTAAGTTTTAAAATGGCCAGCTATACTTCGACTGAATTATAACTCATTTAACTTCTTTCTTTGTGTACAGTATTATACATTAGTCAGTATGATAGTAAATAAGTACTTTGGACAGATGTAAATATGCTGTAATAAAAAATGTTTTTCTTCTTTCTTTTAGTCCTTTTTACTTGTAAGACTAGCCACAAATACCATGCCTCCTCCCAAATAATTTGCAATCTAAATTTATCTCTAAATGAATGTATTGCACAGAAAAAAAAAAATATATATATATACACTTACAGTAGACATGTTTAAAAATAGTTACACAACAGCAGGGCCCTAAATGTAAGCAGTATAGTTGTTTTGTTTTGTTGTTTTTTTTTCTTTTAAAAAAGAGGTTATGTGAAATATTGGAATTTTATTTCGAGGCCTAGTATTTCAAGACAGTTAACCACACTTACGATGTCAACAGCCTCTTGTTGGCAGTATGATTTTATTGGCTCCATGGAATAACAGCAAGAATTTACTATTGCTTCTTTCTTTTTATTACACACACAGAAAAAAAATTGACACATTTGCTCAAGACCATCCAGAATCATTTAACCTATCAAAATTGATGGGAGGCCTTCACTGCCAAAGTCACTGCTGGGTTTTCACAATTCATTGCAGACAATCTGCTACTCCCATTATGATAAAGGAGAGAAGAGTCATAATCAGGGAAGAAAGCTAGATTAATACTTGTAATTATCATTGAATTATTTAGCCTGCTATAGGATTATTATTATTAGTGTCATTTGATAATTTTCTCTCATTTTATTAAACACAACTGTGAGTAATGACCCTACCTAATATTTCTCTGTATTGGCTGACTAGCTAGCAAACATTTATGAAAATATCCATTAGCCACACATATAAAATGCTGCATTATGATGCTGTTGAATCAGAACATACCACTACCTGATCCTGTAGCTCTTTGAGGATTTGCAAATCAATTAATTCTATGTTTCTTGGATTCTTCCCATACAATTAGAAAATTTATAATAGAGTCCATGAACATTATTAGTTTTACCATTTTAAACCAGCAATCACACTTTGATTTTTACAACAAAAGCAGAAATATAAACACACACATTTGGGTCAGTTTTCTGTTAGTCTGTCTGGACTTCAAAATTCTATTCCTCAAGATAATGCACACCAAAGTTCTGGATTAAACAAGAAATTAGATGGCACCTGAACACTTGGTTTCATATTCTCAAAAGGACTATGCAACCTATTTCTTACATTATGACATTGTTTTACAAAGATCCACACTTTTATAATGTACTAACATTATTTTTAATCATGATTAAAAATCAAACATAAAAATTTCTACTTTTTGCTTTTGCCCCCTCCATTTAGAACTTATTTATAGCCTGATAATTCAAAGGTCCCTATGTTTATGAAAATCTGGACAGAAATAGCTCTAAGATCCCATTCAGAACTTGATATTAATCTAAGTCTTTTGGCTCCATTTATCCTGAGAGCAAAGAGTAGGACAAAGGATTTGAGTACTGTTAGTTTATCTGGGAGATTATCCAAGGTAGAAAAGAATGGGAAAGTGATACAGTGAAGAAACAACTTTGTCAAAGAGGTACATTGTTGATATAATTGTTGTGGATAGAAAATGAAGGCTTGCATTTACTGAAAGGTCCTGAGAAACTTCTTTAAGTTGTCCTCATGAAGACCTGAAAACTGACAATTTTATCTATGGCTCTTATTTCCACTTCACTGAGAGCTGTCCTCAGAGGACATTAACTCTCCTACACTTTTGGGTTGTGTTGGAGACATTCTAAAATGAGAGAGAGAACATGAGATGCTATCAGTGTTAAGTAACTGCAATTTCCCATGGAACTATCCACCACAGGTTTGGCTATAATCAAGTGTTGGCCCTTGATATCAGAGGGATTTGAGGCAGTATCATTTTAGGTTAATCATTATATCTGAAATTTCCAAAAACTTCAACTGATGAAACTTTGATTATAAATCTATAAATATAACAATAAATCTACAGTATTCAAATTATTATCATAGAAATACACAGACAAAGCATCAATTGATTAATATTTAAATGTTACAAAATACTGAACTGAAAGGATTTGGTCATAGAACAACGTGTAAGAAGTAGAACTTAGGTTTAGGTTAGAACTCAGGATGCATTTGAGACTCAGTTAAGAAATTGAATGGAGGGACGCCTGGGTGGCTCAGTGGGTTAAGCCACTGTCTTCGGTTCAGGTCATGATCCCAGGGTCCTGGGACCGAGCCCCAAGTCGGGCTCTCTACTCAGCAGGGAGCCTGCTTCCTCCTCTCTCTCTGCCTGCCTCTCTGCCTGCTTGTCATCTCTCTCTGTCAAATAAATAAATAAAATCTTAACAAAAAAGAAATTGAATGGATGTCTGACTATCTTATAGGTTTGCTAAAAATCAGTGACTTTGTGTTCACGTGTGGCTATGCAGGAATTTTTAACTTTCTCTAAGAAGTCATTAGATTTGATTATATAATGGCAGTAAAGGATGGGGAAAAGCAAAGTACAAACCCCATAAAGACAAAGACACTGAGTATGAGAAAAGAGTAATAGATAAGAAGAATCAATGCATTTGAGGAAAATGGGAATTGAAATACACAATGATTGTTGATTTTTTTAGATGGAGAAAACAAAACTAGCTTGCAAGAAGGAAATAACAGAAGACATGTTGTGATGTGAGACAGAATCCCGGACAAGGCAGTAACGTGGAATAAAGGAGTAGGGAGAGCATATCAGGTAATTTGGATAGGAAGGAGTTAGGAGATAATTGCTTGATAAATTTTATATGGCCCACTTAAATGCACAGATTTCTCTTCTTTAATTTATATGGAGAACAGGGTGTCCTTTCTCTTCCCTTTCTGAGCACCAGAGGTGTACTCTTTCAGACTGAAAACCTGAAAAGCTCAGGACTCAGTTGCTTAAGCACAGCTGAGAGGACATATTTCAATTAAGATTTACATTTTGCTGTAGGTAGTAGACTTTCAAAAGTGGTTTAACCATATTTTTTCATTTAACAAGAAGACTACAGAGAGTGTTTTCTGGTGTTGGTTCAGCGTCTTAAGAAAGTGAAGTGAACTATCTTAGAGGTTTTCATGGCTTTTTATTCACAGTTGCAAAAATTGCTGTTGGAGTTCTCACTATTAAGCCCACATTTCTGGCAGAAAGATAGAGGTAAAGAGAATGATATATTGTACGACTGATACTTTGTCATGTGGTTACAATATAAATAGAAAAGAGACAATAAAATATTTGATGTTGTTTTAAGTTTCCTTGTTGTCAATCCCTCAGTGCTTTCTGAGATTCAAGGAAAAAGTAAATGGATATTGACCTGGCAACTATCAACACCTGTCAGTCTCTCTTGGATAACCAATATCTCTATAATCTCTTCTTCCCAGTAAAAAAAAAATAAAATATATTCATAACCCACACTGTGCCATATCAAGTTACTGCACCAAGATAAAATTACAATGATTTTCAGTTGTTCCAAATGGACAGAATACCCTTCCTTATGATATCATGTCTTATAAGATAGATAATTGGCTTGCTACCAATATACCCAGATGTGACTGTGGAAGAGACAGGAAAAAAATAATATTTATTTATTCCTTGGGTTGACTCTGTTTACACAGATGCATTAGTATTAGAAAAGGTTGGTTTCGGACATTGGAATGAATTTACTTAATGGGTCTGATGTAATTGTGTTGGAGGAAATTTTTAATTTCTACAAAAATTATTAGAATTCTATCTTATTATCTTTTGTTAATTTTCACATGTTAACAAAGCCAATGTTTTTTCTAGAAGACAAGATCTTAAATCCTAACAAAACTCAATTTTTCCTTTTTTTTTTTTAAGTTTGAGAGCCTCATGTTCTCTCATGCTGCTTTAAATACAACTCAAAAAAAAAAGGAGCTAAATGGGGCAGTAAGACCAGACTTTTTATTTTATTTTATTTATCTTATTTTTAATTAAAAAATTAAAGATTGTATTTATTTATTTATTTGAGAGAGAGAGAGAGCATGAGTGGGGCAGGGGGAGGTAGCTGCAGAGAGAGACTGAGAAGTATACTTCCTAATGAGCAAAAAGCCCGATATGGAGCTCGATCCCAGGATCCTGACTGAGATCATGACCAGAGACAAAGGCAGATACATGTGCAAAATCCCTTTTTTTCTGGGAAACAATACTTTACAAGAGATGTTTGAAAAAGTACTGGGGAATCCACTTTAATAGGAGATACAAAAATTTTATTGACTTTTGTAAAGCTACAGGGATCCAAATGATGGAAATCCCAGCCCGTTTAGGTTGTGGACCACAGAGTATTCCTCTCTGTAATATTTTATTTTCTTCCATGTCTACTAACTCCAGTCCAAGTTCACTGATCTCTTTTTAGATAGTGCAAAACATGGCAAAGAATACCAAACGAGTGCCCAATATTCTACATTTCTTATATCATTTCTAACATATAGAAGTGTGTTATCAAGGCTGGTTCTGTGAACGAACATAGTTACGTTAAAGTGTGTTTTGTTCTCCAAGAAATTAAATGCATGATTATCACACAATTATAAAATACTTGTGTCAAGAATTTTTATTCAAAAATTAATAAGAAGCAGATATTAAAACTAGTTCACATGGTTATTTGGGATATAAGCAGAGTTGTGCAGCAGAAGTGCTCTGGGCCCATCATTTGGGTTATAGAATTTATGTTTTCTAATGAAATATCACTAACTTGCATTATTGTTAACAAGAATCTTGTGCATTACCATCAGTTTTCTACATTATAACCTCTTGCTCTACAGTTTGTAAATAACTTTGTCAATAGCAAGCTAGTAAACAGGGTGACTCCAATGGATTGAGATAATCTCCAGAGTTTCTGCTACATAATGCCCAGGACTCCATTGAAAGGACACCTAAGAATTTATTTTGCCCAAAAATTTGATCATTTTTTTCACTGTCCTTACCTATTTTCCAAACCTAGTCCTTTTGCTTCACCTTTCAGTCTACGGACAACCCTGTATCTGACTGACTTGTTAATTCTGGGAATGTCTTGCAGATTAATTTGCTTGCCAGAGGTGGTTCCTCTAATTGATGTCTAAGAACCTTAATTAGTTAAGAAAACTTTTTTTAAATTTTCATTGCTATTTATTATTATTATTATTATTATTATTGCTAATATCTCTATTATAAATAATTCACAAGGGCATCTTTCTGACAAAAGACAAAGAGCTGGCTACTAGTAGAAAAAGTACTTTTGACTCTGTCAGTGAAAGTGGTAAAGGGATTTGAGAAAATAAGGCAAAGTACTGGAATTATGTGTTAAAACTTTAAATATTATAGACACATTTACTTAATTTCTAATACTGTTGTTGCTTATAATTAAATAAGATGTTTTCCATAAACCACGCATACAGCAAATATATTGTTTATACAGATTAAATTTTCATCAAAAGGGACACCTGGGCGGCTCAGTTGGTTAAGCAGCTGCCTTTGGCTCAGGTCATGATCCCAGCATCCTGAGATCGAGTCCCACATTGGGCTCCTTGCTCGGCCGGGAGCCTGCTTCTCCCTCTGCCTCTGCCTGCCATTCTGTCTGCCTGTGCTTGCTCTCTCGCCCACTCTCTCTGATAAATAAATAAAATCTTAAAATAAATAAATAAATTTTCATCAAAAAATTGTAAGTGTATTTTATTGTAGGATCATGATCAGCATTTTGCAGATGAGAAAAGTGAAATTTAGAAAAGTATGTCTCTTCAAATCCCTCATACAATATCTGGCCTAGATAGAAGGATATACTATCACAATTGAGGAAGATAATTGAGATTACTTAAAATGATAAACTTTATAGGGTTTTTAAAAGTTTGCCACAGATTCAGATTCTTTTAAAATATATATCTATTTTGTGTAAAGAGAATGCACTGAGAAGTAAAAAGAAAGTGATATATCAGTGCTACCAACTAATGGCTATATATCATCACCTTATTTATGAACAATGAAACAGTGTGCAATATTTAAATAAATTTAAATAAATTCCTATTTATTTTTTATATTTATAAATTTAAATAAATTCCTATTTATTTATTATGAAAGAATTTCCTCTAACAAACAGTATGTTTTGAAGGTTGCTAGCAGGAAAGTGTTGTACTTCATGGAAGTAATCAGAAAATATAATCTAAATTTCTGCTTTCAAGGGCGCCTGGGTGGCTCAGTGGGTTAAAATTCTGCTTTCAAGAAGCTATAACAGTAAGTACTGAGCATTAGCTATTATATGCTATGGATGAATAACTGAAATCTACATTTGAAACTAATGGTACACTATATGATAACTAATTGAATTTTAAAAAGTTAATAAAAAACCACTATTTTATAAAACAATATTCCCAACAGGCTCTTTTGCTTTAAAATACTCACTCTGTAATGAGAGTCATTACTTTTGTCCAGCAAATTCTTACATCACTGTTTATCCCTTCCCTGCTTTATCCCTTCCCAGTATCAATAAAGGCTCACTTGGGTTACCTAGAAGCCATGAGAAAGCTTGTAATAGATCTGGCTGGTTTTCACCAGCAATTTGACCACCATGTGCACAGGGAAGTCTATTGATAAAGGCTTTATTGCAATAAATTGCAAATACATGGATGATTTTGAATTCTCTTTCTCGAGGTCTTGTTTCATGATAATAAATGTAGGGTGGCTTATTGGAATGGATGTTATTAACATATCTTCATAGTTCTAAGTACATGGAATTGTAAAATAGATTAATGAAAGTGGCATTACTGACAACCGTCCTCATTTTGAAATCAAATTACAGTGTACTGAGCTGAGGAGGCAAAGCAGATTTGGGATTATGAGTGAAATAATTTTAAAAAGTCTTAGGGGTATGATCAGACTATTGGGTAATTCAGTAGAAAAATATCAACTGATTGAGATTCTGTGTTCCCTGATTTCAGAGAGACGTTAAGATAAATAAGTAACACGAGGAGACTAGGAAGCCAAACATAAGTGATACTTTTGTGCCAGGGTGTGTATACATCTGTTTATCTTCTTGCTTTACCACTAAGGTTGCTCCTAGAGGAGAGTTTAAATATGTGTTGGAGCTAATCTCTGTGGATTACACAAGAAACCACATCCTACAGCTCTCCCTGAAACACCGCTTATGATTTCAATGTAATTTGGTTTTTGCATTTTTAGAAATAACAAAATACTTTGCAAACTCATCTACTTTATTACCACCACAAGTGAGTCAGCTGACTCCACATTTTAACACAGTGACAGTCACAGAGGAATGGAGGAGTGAGTAGAGTTATCAATATATGTGCTTTAAAGAAGTATGACAGGGTAGCAGCTATTTCCAGGAACCAAAACATGGGTCAGCAGCTGTGCAGGAAAAGTGATGGAATAAATGACTCATTTCAGAGGAGTTCTATAACATATTAGTTCTATAATGGATCTTCAGCACCCAATTACCCGCTTTGATCTAAAGATAAGGATTTACAGTTAAGATCCCATTTATGATTTGTCTGGTAGGGTCTGAATCATGTTTACTATTGTTTTGACTATTACTTGAAACCTATAGTAGTACTTGGGATATGTGTTGTGTATTCTGTGAACATGTGCTATTTTTAGATTAGATAATTCCTGTCTCGAACCCCTGTTAATTTGTTTGCTTTTGTTTATTTGATAGTGCTTTCAGTAAATGGATATATCTGAAAAATTGCAAAGCCACTATTAAAATAAGTTATTATGATATATAGCATGGAATTGCACATTCCTCCTTTGAATCCGACAGAGCTTCACCATATCCTTGACAATTTGGGAAAAACACGCTATTACTTTTCTTCATAAAATTTATCCTGTTAGGCTGTGATGGTTGTCATCAGCAGTAACTCCTCTGAAGGCTTTGTCAAAAGAGTTGAAAAAATTGGAAAGGTGTGAATGAAGCTGTTTGCTGAATATAAAGAAAAGAGCATTGAAGTACAATTCACACTCTTACTTCTCCTTCTATGCTTTCAGATGTTTGACATTTGAAAATTTTGCTTCTAGAAGAGATGCCCTATATAATTCTTACTTAAAGGAGCAAGTTGCTTTAATAATTTTTTTTATTATTCTACCATTCAAGTATTTCCATTTAAATTAAATTCAATACCATTTAAAAAAAATCAAAAGTGCAGCCAGTATTCAATTCCTGGGCTAAATAATTTTAGAAAGCTTTGTGTTATTGAACCTACGGGGTTTTTCTGTAGTTTTAACTCTTTCTTTCTGTGATTTTTCCCATTAGTCACATAAGTGACTGCAATATAACAGATAAAGGACTGAATAGAACAATCCTTGGCCTCATGAAGTTGAGAATCTAGCAAGGGAGTCAAACAATTCAATCATTCAGAGACAATTTATTGAGTCTGGCCCAAGATGAGCACAACAAAACCCCAGCCCAGAGGAATCATTTTAATGGGAGAGATAGATAATAGGTAAGCCAACTTTAAAAAGAAAAAAATCGTACTGGTTTTTCTTTAATAGTGATGCATATTTGAACTAAATAAGCACATTTTAATAAGAGCAGTGATTGAGAAGAGGTTTTGTAACTGAGTGGTCCGAAAGGGCCTCCCTGAAAAAGTCTGTTTTGAACAGATTTCCGAATAATATCAGCCAGGAAGCTGCGTAAAAATCTCAGGGATGGGTGATTTTTCCAGTCAAAAAACTGTAAAGGCTCCAAAGTCACAATAGAGCCATACATTTCTCTAATAAAGTAACTTCTGACAAAGAATGAGAAGAAATAACTAACCCAGGTTTGAAAGAAAAGGGACAGACTTTCTATGGAATTCATATTTAATTAAAGCTCTAAAGGACAAAAATACAATAGAGCAAAATTCTGGTCCCGCTGATATACCTAATGAAAGTTCATAAACAAGGTGTGGGTAGCAAAGAGTGTGTGGGAATGTTGGTAAGGACAGTGGGCAAGAGTCATCCCTGAACATGTTCTTAAATGAAGCAATTCTTGTGTTGTTTTAAAGGGTAATTTGGAGTTTGCCTAAGTGATTAGAGAAGGATGCCTCGGCTTATGGAAGTTCAAAGCCATAAAGATGTGATAAACTACTGCAGATATTTTCATGTATATTTGTTGTTGCTTCTAGTAATGGTGATCTAAAAACTCCTACTTAAGACAACTTAAAAATCCAGACAAAATAGCTTTTAAAGTTAAAAATATCAGAATGATTATAAAAATAAGTGAGGGATTACTGGGCCAATACGAAACACAATGAGAGCCTAGAGATATATGCCCTGAAGCCATTTTAGCTACGAGAGCATTAGAAACTGCTAAAACACACTGAGCTGTGTTTTTAATAGACACTTGATACTAGAGAAAAAAAATTCAAAATCCAGCAGCAATCAAATTTGAGGACTTTGGTACAACCCAAATTTAAGTTGAGATCCCCAAAGCACAAGGAGAAGCAGAAATAAGACTAGAGCCTACCTTGCCTTCTGTGTAAACTGAGAACGTCAACCACTGAATTTGGAGTATGATTGTCTTGTAAAGTCTCAGATATAAGAGAAAATCCTGCCAAGGGGGACCATACCATTATTATAGCTCTTAATTATTCCTACTCAATAAGAGTTTCAAATATAATGTCTTGAACATACCAAAATGTAACAAAGCACACAAAGAAAAACCATTAACAAGATTTGATAGACAAAATGGGATTAAGTATGATATTAAAATGATCAATAAAGATTGTAAAATGGCTTGAGTACTCTGCTCAAAGAAATGAGAGGGGAAGCAAATTGAACAAAACACTGAAACTAAAAAATGATATTGAGAAAGATTTTATAAGTGAACCAAATGGATACTCTAGAACTTTAAAGACATGACAGCCAATTTAAGATACCACAGGGGTGCCTGGGTGGCTCACTTAATTAAACCTCCAATTCTTTTTCCTTTTTTTAACACCTTAATTTTATTTTATTTCTTTCATTTTGGCTCAGGTCATGATGTCAGGCTTGTGAAATAGAGCCCAGAGTTGGGCTCTGTGCTGAGCCTGGAGCCTGCTTAAGATTCTTTTCCCTTCTTTTTCTATCCCTCCCTGCGCTCTCACTCGCTCGCTCTCTCTTGCTTGCAAATAAATAAATAAATAGACAGATAATAGACAAAGCAAAATAAAAGCAGATTATGAAAATAAATATAAAGTTTTTGAAATGAAAACAAGTTAAAAATAAAATAGAGAAGACCTACACAGCTAAAAGTTCATTCAGGAAATCTATTATTAAAGAAGTCAGTATGACACAATGTTAAGATATCAAAAGATTGGAGCATGTACTTTACAGAAAGGGTAATCCAAATGGCCACTCATAGGTAAAAACTGTTTATCTTTATTATGAATCTGGAATTAAATTAAATTAAATTAAAAATAAATTAAAACCTAGAATGGCATACTATTACACACTTACCATATTGGGAAACAGTAAAAATGTCTTGCAAGAATGTGAAAGAATGACAGTGCCCATAATAAAAACATTTGAGGTAGGTTGGACAATATTTAGAAAACTTAAAAATTAAAAAAAAAATTTGGTCCATTCCTGGAAATACAACATTGAATTAAATGAATATTTTCACCAGGATATGAAAACAGATGATTATAGTTATTTCATTCATAACGGCATATCAGCAGTGGTCTATTTGCACAATGTTACATTAAATAAGAGAGAATATTAACAAACTGGGAGAAGGGGCTAGGTTGTTATCATAAACAGATCTTCTACGATGCTGATTATGTTCTATTTCTCAAAATCTTTAAGTTAAAAAATTTTCAAATTTATATCTAAATAGATAGATAGATAGATGATAGATTGACAGATATCCCAGAAGCTGCAATGCTAGGCTAAGACCAGGCTTTAAAGGGCTTTTCTATATTCTACTAAATACTTTAAACCATTCATTATATTATAGCTCAGAGTTCGAATCTCCATTTGTTTCCTCTGTTTTCTAATATTTATCTTAAGGTGACCTGATGCAGACTTTTGATGACCTTTGTCTAAATATTTCTATTTTAACAAAGTCCTTTTTAATACTCAGAGACTAAAACTTAGAAAAACACTCTGATTTTTATCTCACTAGAGTGGAAAATATATGGTTACCCATTAACTAATGATATCCATGTCTACATTAGCTCCATGACATTTTTAATTCTTGGGAGCTTTTGGTTAAATGAATTTTTTTAAGCTTCCTTTAAATGAAGCTTTAAGCCATCACCACATGAATAAAATTAAAGAACTAAATGAAAACAAGCCAAGTAATAGAGTAATAGAATGTGCAGTGGAAAGAGTACAATTCTGAAATCATAAAGCCTAAATTAGTGTGATGCATCTTTACTAGCCATGTAATCATAAACCAGTTATCTAAATGTGTTAGCCTCAGATTTTTCACCCATGAAATGGTGATGATAATACTTATTATGCAGAGTTGTTGTGTGGATGTGATGAAGCATGGAGCATGAGAGTCTCATATTCCATGCTAAAATAATAGCTATTTTTTACTTATAATAATTCTAATAATAGTAATTAAATTGTTCAAAATGATAATATTCATTTATATTGAGGCATTGTATTGACTATTCATAGACACATTTACCAAAATAAATTTCATTTTACTTTACCCCCTCTGAGGCTATATATTCCTTAATTCAATATGAATCTTATTATGAATAATAATTATCATGATAAATATGCTGATTTTTCTTCTATTTATTTTTAGGAAAGTATCCTTTACTGTTGAACATAAAGAAACTTAAGCAAGTCTGTCTTATTCAAAATTTGCATGCTGCTTTCTTATGAAACTAGATTATAGAGTTGTATGAAATAAATTCATGCAGTTAAGACATTTATGTTTGGAAAACTGGGTGGTCAGTTTAGTATTTCAAAAGAAGATTTTAAATTTAAACCTTAAAACTGAGCTCTTTCAGCCTTATTTATAGACCATCCTTCATGCTTCATAAGTATTCCTTCATTGTAAACTAACTAATAGTGTTTGTCACAGTGTATATAACTAAAATGGATTTTGTATTCTATTATTTCAGAGTTAGTTGCAGTTTCTACTTCCTTACTTCCTCTTTTGAAAAATAGATTAATTCTACAAAAGGTTATTTCCAGCTTTATTGAAAAATAATTGACATATTATAATTCATAAATTTAAGAAATGATTTCTTATAACACTGCAAACTTTTAACATTGTATAAATTTTGTACCATTTGATAAATTGGTATACATCTGCATTGCAATATAATCTACATAAAAATGTTAATACATCTACTATCTCATATAGTTGCCTCTGTTTTTATGCATGTATTGTAAGGAATTTTAATATCTACTCTCTTAGCAACTTTTATGTATATAGTACAGTAGAGATAAACTTCAGAGGTCTTGTGGGTTTTGTTCCAGACCGCCTCAATAAAGTGATTATTTCAATAAACTAAGTCAAATCATTATTATTATTTTTTGGTTTCCCAGTGCAAATAAAAAATTATTTTTCCCAGTGCATATAAAAAATAAACACTATACTGTACTGTTCAAAAGCATTATGTCTTTAAAGAAAAACAATGTATATACCTTAAGTAAACTAGTTCTGAGTTTTCAGTGGGTCATAAATACTGATCACAGATCACCATAACAAATACAATAATAATGAAAAAACTTGAAATATTGCAAGAATTACCAACATGTGACAGAGAGACACAAAATGAACAAATGGTGTTAGAAAAATGGTGGCAGCAGACCTATTTTATACAAGATTGCTATAAACTTTCAACTTGTAAGAATGTGATATATGCAAAATTTAATAAAGGGAAGCACAATTAAAAAAGTATGTATATATTATTAACTATGACCATCATGCTGTACATTAGATCCCCAGAACTTTTTCCTATTATAGTTGCAAGTTTGTACCCTTTGACCACCTTATTCCACCCCAGGTTCACCCCTTGTCAACTCAACTCTAAGTTTCCATTAGTTTGCTTTTTCTTCAGATTCTGTATGTAAGGGATATCGTAATACATAAATTAAAAAATATATAAAATCTTTGAAATATTTCACTTAGTATAATACCTTCAAGATCCATCCATGGTATTGTAAATGGCAGTATTTCTTAATTTTTCATGGTTAAGTAGTATTCCATAGTATATATTTACCATACTTATTTTATTCATTCATCCATTAATGGATACTGAAGTTATTTCCATCTCTTGCTTAGAGTTAATAATTTTATAATGAACATAAGAGTGCAGAGATGTCTTCGAATAGTGACTTCGTTTCCTTTAGCTATATCCCTAGAAGTGGGATTACTGAATCATATGGTAATTTTACTTTTAATAATATGAATAGTCTCCATACTGTTTTCCATACAAATTTATATCCCTATCACAGTGCATAAGTTCCCCATTTTCCCCAATATTTACCAAAATTTGTTAGTTTTAATTTTTTGGTAGTATTATATTCTAATAGGTAGTAATATCTTGCTGTGTTTTTCAGAGGTAAACAAAAACAACAACATAATGACTTTGCCCTGAGTTTTTTACGTTGAGCACTTTTTAATGCTCCTGTTGGTCATTTATATAACTTTTTTGAAAAAAAAGTCTATTGAGATCCTTTTGCTATTTTTTTAATTATATATTTTTTTCTTTTTGTATCTGTTAGTTATTAACCTCTTTTCAGATATAAGTTTTGTAAGTATTTTCTTCCATTCTGTGGATTGTGTTTTCATTCCCTCTTTTATTTGGCAATGCAGAAAATTTTGTTTGATGTAATAGCATTTATTTATTTTTGCTTGTGTTTTTGGTCTGGTATCCAAAAAACTATTGGCAAGACCAATGTCACGGAGAATTTTTCCTATGTTTTCCTTTAGGAAATTTAGTTTCATGCATCACATTTAAGTCTTTAATCTATTTCAAGTTAAGATTTATGAGTGATATAAGGTTCCAGTTTCATACTGTTTATGTGACTATTCAGTTTTAAATATCATTTACTGAACAGACTATCTTTACCCATTACATATGTTGGCCCCTGTCAAATATTAGGTGACTGTATGAAAGGATTTATTTCTGGACTCTCAATTCTGTTCTACTTGTTTATTGGTCTGTTTTTATGCCAGTATGCTTTATTGTTTTGAGCATGAGGGCTTTGTAGTATAGTTTCAAATCAAGAGTGTAATTTCGCTTCTTCATTCTTTCTCAGAACTGCTTTGATTATTTGTTGTCTTTTATGGTCTCATATAAATTTTAGGATTCTTTACTTACTTCTGTAAAAACACAATATTGGATTTTTTTAAAGATTATTTATTAATTTATTTGAGAGAGAGAGATGACAAGCAGGCAGAGAGGCAGGCAGAGAGAGAAGAGGTAGCAGCTTCCTGCTGAGCAGAGAGGCTGATGCGGGGCTCGATCCCAGGACCCTGGGATCATGACCTGAGCCGTAGGCAGCAGCTTAACCCACTGAGCCACCCAGGTGCCCCTAACATCGGATTTATGATAGGAATTGAATTTACAGATGGTTTTCGGTAGTATGGACATTTTAACAATGTTAATTCTTACCATTCATAAATATGAGCTATCTTTCCATTTGTGTCTCCTTCAATTTCTTTATCAATGTCATAGATTATGGGGTACAGATCTTTCATAGTCTTAGTTAAATCTTATCCTAAGTATTATATTAGTTTTGATGCTAGTGTGAATTAGATTGTTTATTTTTTCAGATAGTTCATCATTAGAGTGTTAAAATGCTCCTGTCTTGTGCTTACTTTGTCAGCACATATACTAACATTGGAATGATGCAGAGAAGATTAGCGTGATCACTGAGCAAGGATGACATGAAAAACTATTAAAAAAACGAAACAAAAACAAAATTCTTGTCTTCTATATATTGATCTTGTATTTGGCAGCTTTACTAAATTTGTTTATTCAAAAATTTTTATGAAGTTTTTAGGAATTTTTTACATGTAAGTTCATGTTATCCAAAAAAAGAAAATTTTACTTCTTCCTTTTTTTTTTTATTTGGATTCTCTTATTTCTTTGTGTTCCTTGTTTCTCTGGCTAGGACATCCAGTATTATGTCAAATGAGAGTAGTGAAAGTGGACACACTTGTCTTTTTTCTGATCTTTAATGGGAAAACTTTCAAACTTTTTTGATTGAATATGAGATTAGCTCTGGGCTTGCAATATGTGTTTTTTCTTTAATGGATTTTTTAAATTATTTTTTTAAAATTTTTTATAAACATATAATGTGTTTTTATCCCTAGGGGTACAGGTCTGTGAATCACCAGGTTTACACATTTCACAGCACTCACCATCACTCACCATAGCACCTGCCCTCCCCAATGTCCATACCCCCACCATCCTCTCCCAACACACCTCCCCCCAGCAACCCTCAGTCTGTTTTGTGAGATTCAGTCTTTTATGGTTTGTCTCCCTCCCAATCCCATCTTCTTTTATTTTTCTTTTCGTATGCCCGAAACCGCCTATGTTGAATCTCCACTTCATCATATCAGGGAGATCATAGGATAGCTGTCTTTCTCAGATTGATTTATTTCGCCAAGCATAATACCCTCTAGTTCCATCCACGTCATCACAAATAGCAGGATTTCATTTCTTTTGATGGCTGCATAGTATCCCATTGTACATATATACCACATCTTATTTATTAATTCATCTATTGAAGGACATTTAGGTTCTTTCCATAGTTTAACTATTGTGGACATTGCTGCTATAAACATTTGGGTGCATGTGCCCCTTCAGAATGCCACGTTTGTATCTTTAGGGTATATACTCAGTACTGCAATCACTGGGTCATAAACTAGTTCTATTTTCAGCTTTTTGAGGCACCTCCACGCTGTTTTCCAGAGTGGTTGCACCAGCTTGCATTCCCACGTACAGTGTAGGAGGGTTGCCCTTTCTCCACATCCTCGCCAGCATCTGTCATTGACTGTCTTGTTCATTTTAGCCATTCTGTAAGGTGTGAGGTGGTATCTCATTCTGGTTTTGATTTGTATTTCCCTGATGCCGAGTGATGTGGAGCATTTTTTCATGTGTCTGTTGGCCATTTGGATGTATTCTTTGCAGAAAGAATACATGTCCTCTGTCCATTTCTTCATTCGATTATTTGTTCTTAGGGTGTTGAGTTTGATAAGCTCTTTATAGATTTTGGATAGATACTGGCCCTTTATCTGGTATGTCATTTGCAAATATCTTCTCCCAGATAACTTCTGACAGTCATCTTTTGGCTTTGTTAACTGTTTCCTTTGCTGGGCAAAAGCTTTTTGATCTGATGAAATCCCAAGAGTTCATTCTTGCCTTTGCTTCCCTTGCCTTTGGTGATGTTCCTGTGAAGAAGTTGCTGCTGGTGAGGTCAAAGAGTTTGCTGCCTGTTCTCTCCTCAAGGATTTTGATGGATTCCTTTCTCACATTATGCTTCTTCATCCATTTACAGTCTATTTTCATGTATGGTGTAAGGAAATGGTCCAACTTCATTTTTCTGCATGTGGCTGTTCAATTTTTCCAACACCATTTGTTGAAGAGGCTGTGTCTTTTCCATAGGACATTCCTTCCTGCTTTGTTGACGATTAGTTGACCATAGAGTGGAGGGTCTATTTCTGGGCTCTCTATTCTGTTCCATTGATCTATGTCTGTTTTGGGGACAGTTCCCTACCATCTTGATGATGACAACTTTGTAATAGAGCTTGAAGTCTGGAATTGTGATGCCAACAACTTTGGCTTTCTCTTTCAATATTCCTCTGGCTATTCGAGGTATTTTCTGGTTCCATATATATTTTAGGATGATTTGTCCCATTTCTTTGAAAAAAATGGACGAGATTTTGATAGGGATTGCATTAAATGTGTAGATTGCTTTAGGTAGCATAGACATTTTCACAATATTTGTTCTTCCAATACAGGAGCATGGAACATTTTTCCATTTCTTTGTGTCTTCTTCTATTTCTTTCATGAGTACTCACTTTGGAGTTTTCTGAGTATAGATTCTTTGTCTCTTTGGTTAGGTTTATTCCTAGGTATCTTAGGGTTTTGAGTGCAATTGTAAATGGGATTCACTCCTTAATTTCTATTTCTTCAGTCTTGTTGGTTTAAAAAAAATGCAACCAATTTCTGTGCATTGATTTTATATTCTGACACTTTACAGAATTCCTATACAAGTTATAGCAGATTTGGAGTGGAGTCCTTTAAGTTTTCCACATACAGTGTCATATCGTCTGCAAGCAGGGATAGTTTGACTTCTCTTTTGCCAATTTGGAAAAATTTGGATGCCCTTAATTTCTTTTTGTTGTCTGATTGCTGAGGCTAGGACTTCTAGTACGATGTTGAATAGCAGTGGTGATAACGGACATCCCTGCCGTGTTCCTGACCTCAGCGGAAAAGTATTCCATTTTTCTCCATTGAGAATGATATTTGCAGTGGGTTTTTCATAGATGGCTTTGATAATATTGATAATATGTGCCCTCTATCCCTACACTTTGAAGAGTTTTAATCAGGAAGGGATACTGCACTTTGCCAAATGCTTTTTCAGCATCTATGGAGAGTATCATGTGGTTCTTGTTCTTTCTTTTATTAATGCGTTGTATCACATTGATTGATTTGCATATGTTGAACCAACCTTGTAGCCCTGGAATAAATCCCACTTGGTCGTGGTGAATAATCCTTTTAATGCACTGTTGAATCCTATTGGCTAGTATTTTGGTGAGAATTTTCGCATCTGTGTTCATCAAGGATATTGGTTTGCTGTTCTCTTTTTTGATGGGATCCTTGTCTGGTTTGGGGATCAAGGTGATGCTGGCCTCATAAAATGAGTTTGGAAGTTTTCCTTCCATTTCTATTTTTTGAAACAGTATCATGAGAATAAGAATTAATTCTTCTTTAAATGTTTGGTAGAATTTCCCTGGGAAGCCATCTGGCCCGGGGCTTTTGTTTGTTTGGAGATTTTTGATGACTGTATCAATCTCCGTACTGGTTATGGGTCTGTTCAGGTTTCCTATTTCTTCCTGGTTCAGTTGTGGTAGTTTATATGTCTCTAGGAATGTATCCATTTCTTCCAGATTGTTGAATTTGTTGGCGTAGAGTTGCTCATAGTATGTTCTTATAATTGTTAGTATTTCTTTGGTGTTGGTTGTGATCTCTCCTCTTTCATTCATTAATTTATTTATTTGGGTTCTTTCTCTTTTCTTTTTGATAAGTCTGGAAAGGGTTTTATCAATCTTATTAATTCTTTCAAAGAACCAGCTCCTAGTTTCGTTGATTTGTTCTATTGTTTTTTGTTGTTGTTGTTGTTGGTTTTTTGTGGTTTTTATTTGTTTGTTTATTTGTTTCTATTTCATTGATTTCTGCTCTGATCTTTATTATTCCTCTTCTGCTGGGTTAGGCTTTCTTTGTTGTTCTTTCTCCATCTCCTTTAGGTGTAGGGTTATGTTGGGTATTTGAGATCTGAGAGAGAAGCGTGGTTGCACACGTGTGTCACTGCACTCCCCAAGAGCACGTCTGGGGAAGGTGCAGCACGCCACCCCAGGAGAAGAGAAGGATACGTTGGCCTTGTGGTCGGGAAAGGTCGGGAAGCAGAATAGCCTGCCATGGCAGGAACAGCAGGCCGGTGGCAAGACAAGTGTCACCCGCTCCCTGTGCAGAGAGACAAAGCCTGGTTCCTAAGGAGACATGAGGGGATGACTAGGGCAGAGATGCATGCTCCACTCTGAGGAAGGAGTCTGGGCAGAAGGCAGGCCAGTCCTGTGCCTCTGGTCCCAAGGGGACAGCATCTCCTTGACCACCTGTCTGTAGGGCCGACTTGGGCTAGCTACCAGGCGCCATACCCGGAAGTCGCAGAAATAGCTCCCTCGAGAAACGGGCAGTCAGATGCCATCTTCCTCCAAGATGTGACAGCGTTTTCGGTGGCAGGGGGTTTGCCGGGGAAGGAGTGGGGACAATCTCCCAAAGCTCCCCATTCCAGTGAACGGGCGGTGTTCAGGGATCCTGTCGCCTCTCCTCTCCTGTGGGGAAGGCACTGGCCTTAACCGCGAGTCCGCCTGAGGGCCTGTGCAAAAGGCCAAGTGTTGCCTACACTGGGAGAATGTAGTGTGCATTGAGTGCCATCCTAGGCCACGCACGCTGCTGCAGCGTTGTGGCTGTGTCTGCTTAGTTCGGACTGGCAGGGTGAACCCAGGGTGCCAACATAGAGCCCGGGAAAGCAAGGCCCAAGAGGGACCAGCTCTCCCGCAGCTCTTCTTCCCTGATGCGACAGAGCGAACACCCAAAGCCTTGCTGAGGAAGCAGCAGCGAAGTGCCGTTCGTGCCAAGCTGAAAACCTCTGTGAAAGCATAGCAGTCGCTGGGAAATCAGAGTTTTTGTGGGCTGCTGTTGCTGCTTGCCTTAGCCTAGTATTCGCAGCACGGCGGGAGAAACCCTCATACAGCGAAAGGGTCTTTGCCTGGGCATCTCCTCTGGGAAAGCACAGCATTCTTTGGGAAATGAGAGTCGGGTCTGTGGGATGCTGCTGCTGCTTGCCTGAGCAAGACCCAACAGCACGGTGTAATAAACCCGCATGGAGCGAAATCCTCTTTGCCTGGGCATCCCCACTGCCTGAGAGAGAACCGTGGTTGCGCCTGTGGAAAGAGCCTTAAGGAAGGGGACATGTCTGTCACTGGGCTCCCCAGGAGCCTGTCTGGGGAAAGTGCAGCAAGCTGCACAGGAGAAGAGAAGGAGCCGTTGGCCTTGTGGTCGGGAAATGGTCGCGAAGCTAGAGAGCTGGCCCTGGCAGGAACAGCGGGCCGGTGGCAAGGCAAGTGTCACCCACTCCCTGTGCAGAGAGGTGAAGCCTGGCTGCTAAGGAGACTTGAGGGGGCGATTGGGCCGGGGAACGTGCTCCAATCTGAGGAAGGAGTCTGGGCAGAAGGAAGGCCTTTCCTGTGCCTCTGGTCCCAAGTGGAAAGCATCTCCTTGGCCACCTGTCCAGAGGGCAGACGTGGGCTTGCCACCAAGCTTCCGGCCGTGAACTCGCAGAAACACCTCCTGGAGGAACGGGCAATCAGATGCCGTCTTCCTCCAGGATGTGGCAGCATTGGCGGAGGCAGGGGGTGCCCCGGGGAAACAGGGACAGTTACCGATTACACCCCATTCCAGGGCATGGGTGGTGTGCAGTGATCCTCTCACGTCTCCTCAAGGATGGAGAAGGCACTGGCCTAGTCCCCTGTCCACCTGAACGCCAGAGCAAAAGGGACGGCCGTGCCTATGCTGAGAGATGGCATTGTGAGCAGAGTGCCATCCTAGGCCACCCACGCTGCTCAGTGTCGAGGTTGTGTCTGCTTATTTCAGCTTGGAAGAATGAACCCAGGTTGTGAACTTGGAGCCCGGGATAGCAAGGCCCCAAGAGGCACCAGCTCTCTGGCAGCACTTCTTCCCTGATGCGACTGAAGCCTTGCTGAGGAAGCAGCGGTGAAGTGCTGTTCGCTTCAAGCCAAAGCCTCTGTGAAAGCACAGCATTGGCTGAGAAATCAGTAGTCGGTTCTGCGGGCTCTTCTGCTGCTTGCCTGTGCCCAGTCACTCGGTGGGAGAAACCCGCATACAGCGTTAGCCTCTTTGTCCGGGCACCTCCTCTGGGAAGCACAGCATTCGTTGGGAAATCAGAATCGAATGTGTGGGATGCAGCAGCTGAATGCCTGAGCTAGTCTCCGCAGCACAGGGGAAGATACCTGAATGGAGCAAAATACTCTTTGCCCTAGCATCCCTTCTGCCTGAGAGAGAAGTGTGGTTGCACATATCTGTCACCGCGCTCCCCAGGATCAAGTGTGGTGAAGGCGCAGCATGAAGCCCCCGGAGAAGAGAAGGAGCCCTAGGCCTTGGGGTCGGCAAATGCTCGGGAAGCAGGATAGCCTGCCATGGCACGAACAGCAGGCCGGTGGCAAGACAAGTTTCACCCGCTTCCTGTGCGGAGAGATGGAAGCCTGGATGCTAAGGAGACATGAGGGGACGACTAGGGCAGAGGCATGAGCTCCACTCTGAGGAAGGAGACTGGGCAGAAGGCAGGCCTGTCTTGTGCCTCTGGACCCAAGGGGACAGCATCTCCTTGGCACCTGTCCCAAGGGCAGACTTGGGCTTGCCACCAGGTGAGATAACCGAAACTCGCAGAAACAACCCCATGGAGAAACGGGCAGTCAGATGCCGTCTTCCACCAAGATGTGGCAGCGATGTGGGTGGCAAGGGGTGTGCCGGGGAAGGAGTGGAGACTGTCCCCCACAGTTCCCCATCCAAGTGCACGGGCCGTGTGGAGGGATCCTATCGCCTCCTCTCTCCTGTGCTGAAGGCACTGGCCTAGCCCCCGAGTCTGCCTGAGCGCCGGAGCAAAAGGCAAAGCCTTACCTACACCAGGAGATGGTAATAGGCATAGAGTGCCATGCTAGGCCACGCAAGCTGCTGCAGGGCTGTGACTGTGTCTGCTTAGTTCGGCTTAGGAGGTGAACCCCGGGTGCGATCTTGGAGCTCAAGAAAGCAAGGCCCAAGAGGCGCCAGCACTCCCGCAGCTCTTCATCCCTGAAGCAAACGAACCCTTGCTGAGGAAGCAGCAGTGAAGTGCGGTTCACTCCAAAACAGCGTGGAGTTGCCTCAAAAAGCTGAAAATAGAACTAGTTTATGACCCAGTGATTGCAGTACTGGGTATATACCCTAAAGATACAAACGTGGCATTCTGAAGGGGCACATGCACCCAAATGTTTATAGCAGCAATGTCCACAATAGTTAAACTATAGAAAGAACCTAAATGTCCTTCAACAGATGAATCAATAAATAAGATGTGGTATATATGTACAATGGGATACTATGCAGCCATCAAAAGAAATGAAATCCGGCTATTTGTGATGACGTGGATGGAACTAGAGGGTATTATGCTTGGCGAAATAAATCAATCTGAGAAAGACAACTATCCTATGATCTCCCCTGATATGATGAAGTAGAGATGCAACATAGGCGGTTTCGGGAGTACGAAAAGAAAAATAAAAGAAGATGGGATTGGGAGGGAGACAAACCATAAAAGACTGAATCTCACAAAACAGACTGAGGGTTGCTGGGGGGAGGTGTGTTGGGAGAGGATGGTGGGGATATGGACATTGGGGAGGGCAGGTGCTATGGTGAGTGATGGTGAGTGCTGTGAAATGTGTAAACCTGGTGATTCACAGACCTGTACCCCTAGGGATAAAAACACATTATATGTTTATAAAAAATTTTAAAAAAATAATTTAAAAAATCCATTAAAGAAAAAACACATATTGCAAGCCCAGAGCTAATCTCATATTCAATCAAAAAAGTTTGAAAGTTTTCCCCTTAAAGATCAGAAAAAAGACAAGTGTGTCCACTTTCACTACTCTCATTTGACATAGTACTGGATGTCCTAGCCAGAGAAACAAGGAACACAAAGAAATAAGAGACTCCAAATAAAAAAAAAAAGGAAGAAGTAAAATTTTCTTTTTTTGGATAACATGAACTTACATGTAATAAAATCCTAAAAACTTCATAAAAATTTTTGAATAAACAAATTTAGTAAAGCTGCCAAATACAAGATCAATATATAGAAGACAAGAATTTTGTTTTTTTTCGTTTTTTTAATAGTTTTTCATGTCATCCTTGCTCAGTGATCACGCTAGTCTTCTCTGCATCATTCCAATTTTAGTATATGTGCTGACAAAGTAAGCACAAGACAGGAGCATTTTAACACTCTAATGATGAACTATCTGAAAAAATAAAGAAAACAATCTAATTCACACTAGCATCAAAACTAATATAATACTTAGGATAAGATTTAACTAAGACTATGAAAGATCTGTACCCCATAATCTATGACATTGATAAAGAAATTGAAGGAGACACAAATGGAAAGATAGCTCATATTTATGAATGGTAAGAATTAACATTGTTAAAATGTCCATACTATCGAAAACCATCTGTAAATTCAATTCCTATCAAAAATCCAATGTTAGGGGCACCTGGGTGGCTCAGTGGGTTAAGCTGCTGCCTACGGCTCAGGTCATGATCCCAGGGTCCTGGGATCGAGCCCCGCATCAGCCTCTCTGCTCAGCAGGAAGCTGCTACCTCTTCTCTCTCTGCCTGCCTCTCTGCCTGCTTGTCATCTCTCTCTCTCAAATAAATTAATAAATAATCTTTAAAAAAATCCAATATTGTGTTTTTACAGAAGTAAGTAAAGAATCCTAAAATTTATATGAGACCATAAAAGACAACAAATAATCAAAGCAGTTCTGAGAAAGAATGAAGAAGCGAAATTACACTCTTGATTTGAAACTATACTACAAAGCCCTCATGCTCAAAACAATAAAGCATACTGGCATAAAAACAGACCAATAAACAAGTAGAACAGAATTGAGAGTCCAGAAATAAATCCTTTCATACAGTCACCTAATATTTGACAGGGGCCAACATATGTAATGGGTAAAGATAGTCTGTTCAGTAAATGATATTTAAAACTGAATAGTCACATAAACAGTATGAAACTGGAACCTTATATCACTCATAAATCTTAACTTGAAATAGATTAAAGACTTAAATGTGATGCATGAAACTAAATTTCTTAAAGGAAAACATAGGAAAAATTCTCCTTGACATTGGTCTTGCCAATAGTTTTTTGGATACCAGACCAAAAACACAAGCAAAAATAAATAAATGGTATTACATCAAACTAAATTTTCTGCATTGCCAAATAAAAGAGGGAATGAAAACACAATCCACAGAATGGAAGAAAATACTTACAAAACTTATATCTGAAAAGAGGTTAATAACTAACAGATACAAAAAGAAAAAAATATATAATTAAAAAAAAGCAAAAGGATCTCAATAGACTTTTTTTCAAAAAAGTTATATAAATGACCAACAGGAGCATTAAAAAGTGCTCAACGTAAAAAACTCAGGGCAAAGTCATTATGTTGTTGTTTTTGTTTACCTCTGAAAAACACAGCAAGATATTACTACCTATTAGAATATAATACTACCAAAAAATTAAAACTAACAAATTTTGGTAAATATTGGGGAAAATGGGGAACTTATGCACTGTGATAGGGATATAAATTTGTATGGAAAACAGTATGGAGACTATTCATATTATTAAAAGTAAAATTACCATATGATTCAGTAATCCCACTTCTAGGGATATAGCTAAAGGAAACGAAGTCACTATTCGAAGACATCTCTGCACTCTTATGTTCATTATAAAATTATTAACTCTAAGCAAGAGATGGAAATAACTTCAGTATCCATTAATGGATGAATGAATAAAATAAGTATGGTAAATATATACTATGGAATACTACTTAACCATGAAAAATTAAGAAATACTGCCATTTACAATACCATGGATGGATCTTGAAGGTATTATACTAAGTGAAATATTTCAAAGATTTTATATATTTTTTAATTTATGTATTACGATATCCCTTACATACAGAATCTGAAGAAAAAGCAAACTAATGGAAACTTAGAGTTGAGTTGACAAGGGGTGAACCTGGGGTGGAATAAGGTGGTCAAAGGGTACAAACTTGCAACTATAATAGGAAAAAGTTCTGGGGATCTAATGTACAGCATGATGGTCATAGTTAATAATATATACATACTTTTTTAATTGTGCTTCCCTTTATTAAATTTTGCATATATCACATTCTTACAAGTTGAAAGTTTATAGCAATCTTGTATAAAATAGGTCTGCTGCCACCATTTTTCTAACACCATTTGTTCATTTTGTGTCTCTCTGTCACATGTTGGTAATTCTTGCAATATTTCAAGTTTTTTCATTATTATTGTATTTGTTATGGTGATCTGTGATCAGTATTTATGACCCACTGAAAACTCAGAACTAGTTTACTTAAGGTATATACATTGTTTTTCTTTAAAGACATAATGCTTTTGAACAGTACAGTATAGTGTTTATTTTTTATATGCACTGGGAAACATAATTTTTTATTTGCACTGGGAAACCAAAAAATAATAATAATGATTTGACTTAGTTTATTGAAATAATCACTTTATTGAGGCGGTCTGGAACAAAACCCACAAGACCTCTGAAGTTTATCTCTACTGTACTATATACATAAAAGTTGCTAAGAGAGTAGATCTTAAAATTCCTTACGATACATGCATAAAAACAGAGGCAACTATATGAGATAGTAGATGTATTAACATTTTTATGTAGATTATATTGCAATGCAGATGTATACCAATTTATCAAATGGTACAAAATTTACACAATGTTAAAAGTTTGCAGTGTTATAAGAAATCATTTCTTAAATTTACAAATTATAATATGTCAATTATTTTTCAATAAAGCTGGAAATAACCTTTTGTAGAATTAATCTATTTTTCAAAAGAGGAAGTAAGGAAGTAGATACTGCAGCTAACTCTGAAATAATAGAATACAAAATCCATTTTAGTTATATACACTGTGACAAACACTATTAGTTAGTTTACAATGAAGGAATACTTATGAAGCATGAAGGATGGTCTATAAATAAGGCTGAAAGAGCTCAGTTTTAAGGTTTAAATTTAAAATCTTCTTTTGAAATACTAAACTGACCACCCAGTTTTCCAAACATAAATGTCTTAACTGCATGAATTTATTTCATACAACTCTAATCTAGTTTCATAAGAAAGCAGCATGCAAATTTTGAATAAGACAGACTTGCTTAAGTTTCTTTATGTTCAACAGTAAAGGATACTTTCCTAAAAATAAATAGAAGAAAAATCAGCATATTTATCATGATAATTATTATTCATAATAAGATTCATATTGAATTAAGGAATATATAGCCTCAGAGGGGGTAAAGTAAAATGAAATTTATTTTGGTAAATGTGTCTATGAATAGTCAATACAATGCCTCAATATAAATGAATATTATCATTTTGAACAATTTAATTACTATTATTAGAATTATTATAAGTAAAAAATAGCTATCATTTTAGCATGGAATATGAGACTCTCATGCTCCATGCTTCATCACATCCACACAACAACTCTGCATAATAAGTATTATCATCACTATTTCATGGGTGAAAAATCTGAGGCTAACACATTTAGATAACTGGTTTATGATTACATGGCTAGTAAAGATGCATCACACTAATTTAGGCTTTATGATTTCAGAATTGTACTCTTTCCACTGCACATTCTATTACTCTATTACTTGGCTTGTTTTAATTTAGTTCTTTAATTTTATTCATGTGGTGATGGCTTAAAGCTTCATTTAAAGGAAGCTTAAAAAATTCATTTAACCAAAAGCTCCCAAGAATGAAAAATGTCATGGAGCTAATGTAGACATGGATATCATTAGTTAATGGGTAACCATATATTTTCCACTCTAGTGAGATAAAAATCAGAGTGTTTTTCTAAGTTTTAGTCTCTCAGTATTAAAAAGGACTTTGTTAAAATAGAAATATTTAGACAAAGGTCATCAAAAGTCTGCATCAGGTCACCTTAAGATAAATATTAGAAAACAGAGGAAACAAATGGAGATTCGAACTCTGAGCTATAATATAATGAATGGTTTAAAGTATTTAGTAGAATATAGAAAAGCCCTTTAAAGCCTGGTCTTAGCCTAGCATTGCAGCTTCTGGGATATCTGTCAATCTATCATCTATCTATCTATCTATCTAACTATTTAGATATAAATTTGAAAATTTTTTAACTTAAAGATTTTGAGAAATAGAACATAATCAGCACCATAGAAGATCTGTTTATGATAACAACCTAGCCCCTTCTCCCAGTTTGTTAATATTCTCTCTTATTTAATGTAACATCGTGCAAATAGACCACTGCTGATCTGCCGTTATGAATGAAATAACTATAATCATCTGTTTTCATATCCTGGTGAAAATATTCATTTAATTCAATGTTGTATTTCCAGGAATGGACCAAATTTTTTTTTAATTTTTAAGTTTTCTAAATATTGTCCAACCTACCTCAAATGTTTTTATTATGGGCACTGTCATTCTTTCACATTCTTGCAAGACATTTTTACTGTTTCCCAATAAGGTAAGTGTGTAATAGTATGCCATTCTAGGTTTTAATTTATTTTTAATTTAATTTAATTTAATTCCAGATTCATAATAAAGATAAACAGTTTTTACCTATGAGTGGCCATTTGGATTACCCTTTCTGTAAAGTACATGCTCCAGTCTTTTGATATCTTAACATTGTGTCATACTGACTTCTTTAATAATAGATTTCCTGAATGAACTTTTAGCTGTGTAGGTCTTCTCTATTTTATTTTGAACTTGTTTTCATTTCAAAAACTTTATATTTATTTTCATAATCTGCTTTTATTTTGCTTTGTCTATTATCTGTCTATTTATTTATTTATTTGCAAGCAAGAGAGAGCGAGCGAGTGAGAGTGCAGGGAGGGATAGAAAAAGAAGGGAAAAGAATCTTAAGCAGGCTCCAGGCTCAGCACAGAGCCCAACTCTGGGCTCTATTTCACAAGCCTGACATCATGACCTGAGCCAAAATGAAAGAAAATAAAATTAAGGTGTTAAAAAAAGGAAAAAGAATTGGAGGTTTAATTAAGTGAGCCACCCAGGCACCCCTGTGGTATCTTAAATTGGCTGTCATATCTTTAAAGTTCTAGAGTATCCATTTGGTTCACTTATAAAATCTTTCTCAATATCATTTTTTAGTTTCAGTGTTTTGTTCAATTTGCTTCCCCTCTCATTTCTTTGAGCAGAGTACTCAAGCCATTTTACAATCTTTATTGATCATTTTAATATCATACTTAATCCCATTTTGTCTATCAAATCTTGTTAATGGTTTTTCTTTGTGTGCTTTGTTACATTTTGGTATGTTCAAGACATTATATTTGAAACTCTTATTGAGTAGGAATAATTAAGAGCTATAATAATGGTATGGTCCTCCTTGGCAGGATTTTCTCTTATATCTGAGACTTTACAAGACAATCATACTCCAAATTCAGTGGTTGACGTTCTCAGTTTACACAGAAGGCAAGGTAGGCTCTAGTCTTATTTCTGCTTCTCCTTGTGCTTTGGGGATCTCAACTTAAATTTGGGTTGTACCAAAGTCCTCAAATTTGATTGCTGCTGGATTTTGAATTTTTTTTCTCTAGTATCAAGTGTCTATTAAAAACACAGCTCAGTGTGTTTTAGCAGTTTCTAATGCTCTCATAGCTAAAATGGCTTCAGGGCATATATCTCTAGGCTCTCATTGTGTTTCGTATTGGCCCAGTAATCCCTCACTTATTTTTATAATCATTCTGATATTTTTAACTTTAAAAGCTATTTTGTCTGGATTTTTAAGTTGTCTTAAATAGGAGTTTTTAGATCACCATTACTAGAAGCAACAACAAATATACATGAAAATATCTGCAGTAGTTTATCACATCTTTATGGCTTTGAACTTCCATAAGCCGAGGCATCCTTCTCTAATCACTTAGGCAAACTCCAAGTACCCTTTAAAACAACACAAGAATTGCTTCATTAAAGAACATGTTCAGGGATGACTCTTCCCCACTGTCCTTACCAACATTCCCACACACTCTTTGCTACCCACACCTTGTTTAGGTATATCAGCGGGACCAGAATTTTGCTCTATTGTATTTTTGTCCTTTAGAGCTTTAATTAAATATGAATTCCATAGAAAGTCTGTCCCTTTTCTTTCAAACCTGGGTTAGTTATTTCTTCTCATTCTTTGTCAGAAGTTACTTTATTAGAGAAAATTACAGCTGTATTGTGACTTTGGAGCCTTTACAGTTTTTTGACTGGAAAAATCACCCATCCCTGAGATTTTTACGCAGCTTCCTGGCTGATATTATTCAGAAATCTATTCAAAACAGACTTTTTCAGGGAGGCCCTTTCGGACCACTCAGTTACAAAACCTCTTCTCAATCACTGCTCTTATTAAAATGTGCTTATTTAGTTCAAATATGCATCACTATTAAAGAAAAACCAGTACGATTTTTTTCTTTTTAAAGTTGGCTTACCTATTATCTATCTCTCCCATTAAAATGATTCCTCTAGGGCGCCTGGGTGGCTCAGTGGGTTAAGCCGCTGCCTTCGGCTCAGGTCATGATCTCAGGGTCCTGGGATTGAGCCCCACATCAGGCTCTCTGCTCAGCGGGGAGCCTGCTTCCTCCTCTTTCTCTGCCTGCTTCTCTGCCTACTTGTGATCTCTGTCTGTCAAATAAATAAATAAAATCTTAAAAAAAAAAAAAGATTCCTCTGGGCTGGGGTTTTGTTGTGCTCATCTTAGGCCAGACACTCAATAAATTGTCTCTGAATGATTGAATTGTTTGACTCTCTTGCTAGATTCTCAACTTCATGAGGCCAAGGATTGTTCTATTCAGTCCTTTATCCTCAATGTCTGTTAATATGCAGTCACTTATGTGACTAAAGGGAAAAATCACAGAAAGAAAGAGTTAAAACTACAGAAAAACCCCGTCGGTTCAATAACACAAAGCTTTCTAAAATTATTTAGCCCAGGAATTGAATACTGGCAGCACTTTTGATTTTTTTTAAATGGTATTGAATTTAATTTAAATGGAAATACTTGAATGGTAGAATAATAAAAAAAAATTATAAAAGCAACTTGCTCCTTTAAGTAAGAATTATATAGGGCATCTCTTCTAGAAGCAAAATTTTCAAATGTCAAACATCTGAAAGCATAGAAGGAGAAGTAAGAGTGTGAATTGTACTTCAATGCTCTTTTCTTTATATTCAGCAAACAGCTTCATTCACACCTTTCCAATTTTTTCAACTCTTTTGACAAAGCCTTCAGAGGAGTTACTGCTGATGACAACCATCACAGCCTAACAGGATAAATTTTATGAAGAAAAGTAATAGCGTGTTTTTCCCAAATTGTCAAGGATATGGTGAAGCTCTGTCGGATTCAAAGGAGGAATGTGCAATTCCATGCTATATATCATAATAACTTATTTTAATAGTGGCTTTGCAATTTTTCAGATATATCCATTTACTGAAAGCACTATCAAATAAACAAAAGCAAACAAATTAACAGGGGTTCGAGACAGGAATTATCTAATCTAAAAATAGCACATGTTCACAGAATACACAACACATATCCCAAGTACTACTATAGGTTTCAAGTAATAGTCAAAACAATAGTAAACATGATTCAGACCCTACCAGACAAATCATAAATGGGATCTTAACTGTAAATCCTTATCTTTAGATCAAAGCGGGTAATTGGGTGCTGAAGATCCATTATAGAACTAATATGTTATAGAACTCCTCTGAAATGAGTCATTTATTCCATCACTTTTCCTGCACAGCTGCTGACCCATGTTTTGGTTCCTGGAAATAGCTGCTACCCTGTCATACTTCTTTAAAGCACATATATTGATAACTCTACTCACTCCTCCATTCCTCTGTGACTGTCACTGTGTTAAAATGTGGAGTCAGCTGACTCACTTGTGGTGGTAATAAAGTAGATGAGTTTGCAAAGTATTTTGTTATTTCTAAAAATGCAAAAACCAAATTACATTGAAATCATAAGCGGTGTTTCAGGGAGAGCTGTAGGATGTGGTTTCTTGTGTAATCCACAGAGATTAGCTCCAACACATATTTAAACTCTCCTCTAGGAGCAACCTTAGTGGTAAAGCAAGAAGATAAACAGATGTATACACACCCTGGCACAAAAGTATCACTTATGTTTGGCTTCCTAGTCTCCTCGTGTTACTTATTTATCTTAACGTCTCTCTGAAATCAGGGAACACAGAATCTCAATCAGTTGATATTTTTCTACTGAATTACCCAATAGTCTGATCATACCCCTAAGACTTTTTAAAATTATTTCACTCATAATCCCAAATCTGCTTTGCCTCCTCAGCTCAGTACACTGTAATTTGATTTCAAAATGAGGACGGTTGTCAGTAATGCCACATTCATTTATCTATTTTACAATTCCATGTACTTAGAACTATGAAGATATGTTAATAACATCCATTCCAATAAGCCACCCTACATTTATTATCATGAAACAAGACCTCAAGAAAGAGAATTCAAAATCATCCATGTATTTGCAATTTATTGCAATAAAGCCTTTATCAATAGACTTCCCTGTGCACATGGTGGTCAAATTGCTGGTGAAAACCAGCCAGATCTATTACAAGCTTTCTCATGGCTTCTAGGTAATCCAAGTGAGCCTTTATTGATACTGGGAAGGGATAAAGCAGGGAAGGGATAAACAGTGATGTAAGAATTTGCTGGACAAAAGTAATGACTCTCATTACAGAGTGAGTATTTTAAAGCAAAAGAGCCTGTTGGGAATATTGTTTTATAAAATAGTGGTTTTTTATTAACTTTTTAAAATTCAATTACTTATCATATAGTGTACCATTAGTTTCAAATGTAGATTTCAGTTATTCATCCATAGCATATAATAGCTAATGCTCAGTACTTACTGTTATAGCTTCTTGAAAGCAGAATTTTAACCCACTGAGCCACCCAGGCGCCCTTGAAAGCAGAAATTTAGATCATATTTTCTGATTACTTCCATGAAGTACAACACTTTCCTGCTAGCAACCTTCAAAACATACTGTTTGTAAGAGGAATTTCTTTAATAATAAATAAATAGGAATTTATTTAAATTTATAAATGTATAAAATAAATAGGAATTTATTTAAATTTATTTAAGTATTGCACACTGTTTCATTGTTCATAAATAAGGTGATGATATTATAGCCATTAGTTGGTAGCACTGATATATCACTTTCTTTTTACTTCTCAGTGCATTCTCTTTACACAAAATAGATATATATTTTAAAAGAATCTGAATCTGTGGCAAACTTTTAAAAACCCTATAAAGTTTATCATTTTAAGTAATCTCAATTATCTTCCTCAATTGTGATAGTATATCCTTCTATCTAGGCCAGATATTGTATGAGGGATTTGAAGAGACATACTTTTCTAAATTTCACTTTTCTCATCTGCAAAATGCTGATCATGATCCTACAATAAAATACACTTACAATTTTTTGATGAAAATTTATTTATTTATTTTAAGATTTTATTTCTTTATCAGAGAGAGTGGGCGAGAGAGCAAGCACAGGCAGACAGAATGGCAGGCAGAGGCAGAGGGAGAAGCAGGCTCCCGGCCGAGCAAGGAGCCCAATGTGGGACTCGATCCCAGGATGCTGGGATCATGACCTGAGCCAAAGGCAGCTGCTTAACCAACTGAGCCGCCCAGGCGTCCCTTTTGATGAAAATTTAATCTGTATAAACAATATATTTGCTGTAATGCGTGGTTCATGGAAAACATCTTATTTAATTATAAGCAACAACAGTATTAGAAATTAAGTAAATGTGTCTATAATATTTAAAGTTTTAACACATAATTCCAGTGCTTTGCCTTATTTTCTCAAATCCCTTTACCACTTTCACTGACAGAGTCAAAAGTACTTTTTCTACTAGTAGCCAGCTCTTTGTCTTTTGTCAGAAAGATGCCCTTGTGAATTATTTATAATAGAGATATTAGCAATAATAATAATAATAAATAGCAATGAAAATGTTAAAAAGTTTTCTTAACTAATTAGGGTTCTTAGACATCAATTAGAGGAACCACCTCTGGCAAGCAAATTAATCTGCAAGACATTCCCAGAATTAACAAGTCAGTCAGATACAGGGTTGTTGCCTACACTGGGATAATGTAGTGTGCATTGAGTGCCATCCTAGGCCACGCACGCTGCTGCAGCGTTGTCGCTGTGTCTGCTTAGTTTGGACTGGCAGGGTGAACCCAGGGTGCCAACATAGAGCCCGGGAAAGCAAGGCCCAAGAGGGACCAGCTCTCCCGCAGCTCTTCTTCCCTGATGCGACAGAGCGAACACCCAAAGCCTTGCTGAGGAAGCAGCAGCGAAGTGCCGTTCGCGCCAAGCTGAAAACCTCTGTGAAAGAATAGTCACTGGGAAATCAGAGTCGTTTTTGTGGGCTGCTGTTGCTGCTTGCCTTAGCCTAGTATTCGCAGCACGGCGGGAGAAACCCTCATACAGCGAAAGGGTCTTTGCCTGGGCATCTCCTCTGGGAAAGCACAGCATTCTTTGGGAAATGAGAGTCGGGTCTGTGGGATGCTGCTGCTGCTGCTGCTCAAGACCCAACAGCACGGTGTAATAAACCCGCATGGGGCGAAATCCTCTTTGCCTGGGCATCCCCACTGCCTGAGAGAGAACCGTGGTTGCGCCTGTGGAAAGAGCCTTAAGGAAGGGGACATGTCTGTCACTGGGCTCCCCAGGAGCCTGTCTGGGGAAAGTGCAGCAAGCTGCCCAGGAGAAGAGAAGGAGCCGTTGGCCTTGTGGGCGGGTAATGGTCGCGAAGCTAGAGAGCTGGCCCTGACAGGAACAGCGGGCTGGTGGCAAGACAAGTGTCACCCACTCCCTGTGCAGAGAGACGAAGCCTGGCTGCTAAGGAGACTTGAGGGGGCGATTGGGCCGGGGAACGTGCTCCAATCTGAAGAAGGAGTCTGGGCAGAAGGAAGGCCTTTCCTGTGCCTCTGGTCCCAAGTGGAAAGCATCTCCTTGGCCACCTGTCCAGAGGGCAGACGTGGGCTTGCCACCAAGCTTCCGGCCGTGAACTCGCAGAATCACCTCCTGGAGAAACGGGCAATCAGATGCCATCTTCCTCCAGGATGTGGCAGCATTGGTGGAGGCAGGGGGTGTCCCGGGGAAACAGGGACAGTTACCGATTACGTCTCTCACGTCTCCTTAAGGATGGAGAAGGCACAGGCCTAGTCTCCTGTCCACCTGAACGCCAGAGCAAAAGGGCCAGTCGTGGGTATGCTGAGAGATGGCATTGTGAGCAGAGTGCCATCCTAGGCCACGCACGCTGCTGCAGGGTCGAGGCTGTGTCTGCTTATTTCAGCTTGGCAGAATGAACCCAGGATGTGAACTTGGAGCCCGGGATAGCAAGGCCCCAAGAGGCACCAGCTCTCCGGCAGCACTTCTTCCCTGACATGACTGAAGCCTTGCTGAGGAAGCAGCGGCGAAGTGCTGTTCGCTTCAATCCAAAGCCTCTGCGAAAGAACATTTGCTGAGAAATCAGTATTCGGTTCTGCGGGCTCTTCTGCTGCTTGCCTGTGCCCAATCTCTCGGTGGGAGAAACCCGCATACAGCGAAAGCCTCTTTGCCCGGGCATCTCCTCTGGGAAAGCACAGCATTCGTTGGGAAATCAGAATCGGATGTGTGGGATGCAGCAGCTGAATGGCTGAGCTAGTCTCCGCAGCACGGTGGAAGATACCTGCATGGAGCAAAATACTCTTTGCCCTAGCATCCCTTCTGCCTGAGAAGCGTGGTTGCACACGTGTGTCCCTGCGCTCCCCAGGAGCAAGTGTGGGGAAGGCACAGCACGCCGCCCCCAGAGAAGAGAAGGAGCCCTTGGACTTGGGGTCGAAAAACGCTCGGGAAGCAAGATAGCCTGCCATGGCACGAACAGCAGGCCGGTAGCAAGACAAGGGTCACCCGCTCCCTGTGCGGAGAGATGGAGGCTGGCTGCTAAGGAGACATGAGGGGATGACTAGGGCAGGGGCGTGAGCTCCACTCTGAGGAAGGATTCTGGGCAGAAGGCAGGCCTGTGTTGTGCCTCCGGTCCCAAGGGGACAGCATCTCCTTGTCCACCTGTCCCAAGGGAGTCGTGGGCTTGCCACCAGGTGCCATACCCGCAACTCGCAGAAACAACCCCATGGAGAAACGGGCAGTCAGATGCCGTCTTCCACCAAGATGTGGCAGCGATGTGGGTGGCAGGGGGTGTGCCGGGGAAGGAGTGGAGACTGTCCCCCACAGTTCCCCATCCAAGTGCACGGGCCGTGTGCAGGGATCCACGCAAGCTGCTGCTGTGACTGTGTCTGCTTAGGTCGGCTTAGCAAGGTGAACCCAGGGTGCGATCTTGGAGCTCGGGAAAGCAAGGCCCACGAGGCACCAGCTCTCCCGCTGTTCTTCCTTGCCGCGAAAGAGCAAAAGACCAAGCCTGGCTGAGGACAGCAGCGTAGTGCGGTTCGCGCCAAGTTGAAAACCTCTGGGAAAGCATAGCAGTCGCTGGGAAATCAGAGTCGGTTCTGCCGTCTCTTCTGCTCCTTGCCTGAGCCCAGACTCGAGGTGGGAGAAACCCGCATAGAGCGAAACCCCTTTGCCCGGGCATCCCCCTCTAGGAAAGCACAGCATTCGTTGGGAAATCCGAATCACATGTGTGTGATGCTGCAGCTTAATGCCTGAGCTAGTCTCCGCAGCATGGTGGAAGATACCCGCATGGAGCGAAATCCTTTGCCCTAGCACCCCTCTGCCTGAGAGAGAAACGCGGTTGCGCCTGTGGAAAGAGCCTTAAGGAAAGGCACACGTCTATCACTGCACTCCCCAGGAGCATGTCTGTGGTAGGTGCAGCACGCTGCTCAGGGAGAAGAGCAGGAGCCGTTGACTTTCTGGTCTGGAAACGGTTGCGGAACAGGAGAGCCGGCCCTGGCAGGCACAGCGGCCGGTGGCAATACAAGTGTCACCAGCTCCCTGTGCAGAGAGACGGAAGCCTGTCTGCTATGGAGAGAGGAGGGGATGTGTAGGGCAGGGCGCGTGCTGCACTCTTAAGAAGGAGTCTGGGCAGAAAGCATGCCTGTCCTGAGCCTCTGGGCCCAAGGAGACAGCAGCTCCTTGGCCACCTGTGCCTGGGGCAGACATGCGCTAGCCACCAGGAGCCTACGCTGAACTCGCAGAAGCAGCTCCCTGAAATAACAGGGAGTCAGATGCCGTCTTCCTTCAGGATGTGGAAGCTTGGAGGTGGCATGGGGTTTAAGGGGATGGGGTGAGGACAGTCCCCGAAAGCTCCCAATTCAGTGCACGGGCGGTGTGCAGGGATCCTGTCACGTCTCCTTTCCTGTGGGGAAAGCACTGGGCTAGTCCGCGAGAACGCCTGAGCGCCAGAGTAAAAAGCCAAGCGATGCCTACACCGGGAGATGATAGTGTGCACAGGGTGCCATCCTAGGCTCCGCACGCTACTACAGTGTTGTGGCTGTGTCTGCTTAATACAGCCTGGCACAGTGAGCCCGGGAAGCGAACATGGAGCCCGGGAAAGCAAGGCCCGAAGGCACCAGCTCTCCCGCAGCTCTGCTTCCCTGACGCGACTGAAGCCTTGCTGAGGAAGCAGCGGTGAAGTGCTGTTCGCTCCAAGCCAAAGCCTCTGAGAAAGCACAGCATTCGCTGAGAAATGTTCTGCGGGCTACTGCTGCTTGCCTGAGCCCAGTCTCACGGCTGGAGAAACCCGCATACAGAGAAAACCTCTTTGCCTTGTCCTCTACCCTGGGAAATCACAGCATTCGTTGGGAAATGTGATTTGGGTTTGGGCTGCTGCTGCTGCTTGCCTGAGCTAGTCTCCGCAGCACGGTGGAAGATACCCGCATGGAGCAAAATCCTCTTTGCCCTAGCACCCCTCGGCCTGAGAGAGAAGCGCGGTTGCGCCTCTGGAAAGAACCTTAAGGAAAGGGACACGTCTATCACTGCGCTCCCCAGGAGCATGTCTGTAGAAGTTGCAGCACGCTGCCCAAGGAGAAGAGCAGGAGTCGTTGGCTTTCTGGTCTGGAAACGGTTGCGAAACAGGAGAGCCGGACCTGGCAGGCATAGCGGCCGGTGGTAATACAAGTGCCACCTGCTCCCTGTGCAGAGAGACGGAGGCCTGTCTGCTACAGAGAAAGGAGGGGATGTGTAAGGCAGGGCGCGTGCTCCACTCTTAGGAAAGAGTCTGGGCATAAAGCATGCCTGTCCTGAGCCTCTGGGCCCAAGGAGACAGCAGCTCCTTGGCCACCTGTCCCTGGGGCAGACATGCGCTAGCCACCTGGAGCGTACGCTAAACTCGCAGAAACAGCTCCCTGAAATAACAGGGAGTCAGATGCCGTCTTCCTTCAGGATGTGGAAGCTTGGAGGTGGCATGGAGTTTAGGGTGATGGGGTGAGGACTTCCCCAAAAGCTCCCTATTCAGTGCTCGGGCGGTGTGCAGGGATACTGTCACGTCTCCTTTCCTGTGGGGAAAGCACTGGGCTAGTCCGCGAAAACGCCTGAGCGCCAGAGTAAAAGGCCAAGCGATGCCTACACCGGGCGATGGTGGTGTGCATAGGGTGCCATCCTAGTCTCCGCACACTACTGCAGGATTGTGGCTGTGTCTGCTTATTTCGGCCTGGCAGGGTGAACCCAGGAGGCGAACATGGAGCCCGTTAAAGCACGGCCCAAAAGGCACCAGCTCTCCTGCAGCTCTGCTTCCCTGACGCGACTGAAGCCTTGCTGAGGAAGCAGCGGCGAATTGCTGTTCGCTCCAAGCTAAAGCCTCTGAGAAAGCACAGCATTCGCTGGAAATGTTCTGCGGGCTACTGCTGCTTTCCTGAGCCCAGTCTCGTGGCTGTAGTAACCCGCATATAGCGTAGGCCTCTCTGCCTTGTCATCTACCCTGGGAAATCACAGCATCCGTTGGGAAATGTGATTTGGGTTTGGGGATGCTGCTGCTGCTTGCCTGAGCTAGTCTCCGCAGTACGGTGGAAGAAACCCGCATGGAGCGAAATACTCTTTGCCCTAGCATCCCTTCTGCCTGAGAGAGACGCGTGGTTGCACACGTCGGTCACCGCGCTCCCCAGGAGCAAGTGTGTGGAAGGCGCATCACGCCGCTTCCGGAGAAGAGAAGGAGCCCTAGGCCTTGGGGTCGGGAAACGCTCGGGAAGCAGGATAGCCTGCCATGGCACGAACAGCAGGCCGGTAGCAAAACAAGTGTCACCCGCTCCCTGTGCGGAGAGAAGGAAGCCTGGCTGCTAAGGAGACATGAGGGGACGACTAGGGCAGGGGCACGTGCTATCCTCTGAGGAAGGAGTCTGGGCAGAAGGCAGGCCTGTCTTGTGCCTCTGGTCCCAAGGGGACAGCATCTCCTTGGCCACCTGTCCCAAGGGCAGACTTGGGCTTGCCCCCAGGTGCCATACCCGCAACTCGCAGAAACAACCCCATGGAGAAACGGGCAGTCAGATGCCGTGTTCCACCAAGATGTGGCAGCGATGTGGGTGGCAGGGGGTGTTACTGGGAAGGAGTGGAGACTGTCCCCCACAGTTCCCCATCCAAGTGCACGGGCCATTTGCAGAGATCCTATCGCCACCTCTCTCCTGTGCTGAAGGCACTGGCCTACACCCCGAGTCTCCCTGAGCGCCAGAGCAAAAGGCAAAGCCTTACCTACCCCAGGAGATGGTAATAGGCATAGAGTGCCATGCTAGGCCACGCAAGCTGCTGCAGGGCTGTGACTGTGTCTGCTTAGTTCGGCTTAGCAAGGTGAACGCCGGGTGCGACCTTGGAGCTCAGGAAAGCAAGACCCAAGAGGCACCAGCTCCCCCGCAGCTCTTCTTCCCTGAAGCGAACGAAGCCTTGCTGAGGAAGCAGCAATGAAGTGCGGTTCGCTCCAAGCCCAAAACCTCTGTGAAAACACAACATTCGCTGAAAATCAGAGTCGGTACTGTGGGCTGCTGCTGCTGGTTGCCTGAGCCAATCTCACAGTGGGAGAAACCCGCATACAGCGAAAGGCTCTTTGCCAGGGCATCTCCTCTGGGAAAGCACAGCATTGGTTGGGATATCTGAGTTGGGTTTGGGGATACTGCTGCTGCTTGCCTGAGCTACTCCCCGCAGCACGGTGGAAGATACCCGCATGGAGCGAAATCCTCTTTGCCCTAGCACCCCTCTGCATGAGAGAGAAGTGTGGTTGCACACGTCTGTCAGCGCGCTCCCCAGGACCAAGTGTGGGGAAGGCGCAGCACGCCGCCCCCGGAGAAGAGAAGGAGCACTTGGCCTTGGATTCGGGAAACGCTCGGGAAGCAGGATAGCATGCCATGGCACGAACAGCAGGCCGGTAGCAAGACAATTGTCACCCGCTCCCTGTGGGGAGAGATGGAAGCCTCGCTGCTAAGGAGACATGTGGGGACAACTAGGGCAGGGGCGCGTGCTATCCTCTGAGGAAGGAGTCTGGGCAGAAGGCGGGCCTGTCCTGTGCCTCTAGTCCCAAGGGGACAGCATCTCCTTGGCCACCTGTCCCAAGGGCAGACTTGGGCTTGCCCCCAGGTGCCATACCCGCAACTTGCAGAAACAACCCCATGGAGAAACGGGCAGTCAGATGCCGTGTTCCACCAAGATGTGGCAGCGTTGTGGCTGGCAGGGGGTGTGCCGGGGAAGGAGTGGTGACAGTCCCCCACAGTTCCCCATCCCGGTGCACGGGCCGTGTGCATGCATCCTGTCGCCTCCTCTCTCCTGTGGTGAAGGCACTGGCCTAGTCCCCGAGTCTCCCTGAGCGCCTGAGCAAAAAGCAAAGCTTTACCGTCACCAGGAGGTGGTAATAGGCATAGAGTGCCATGCTAGGCCAGGATCGCTGCTGCAGGGCTGTGACTGTGTCTGCTTAGTTCGGCTTAGCAAGGTGAACCCCGGGCGCGAACTTGGAGCCCGGGAAAGCAAGGCCCAAGAGGCAACAGCTCTCCCGCGGCTCTTCTTCCCTGCTGCGATAGAGCGAACGACCAAAGCCTTGCTGAGGAAGCAGCAGCGAAGTGCGATTCGCGCCAAGCTGAAAACCTCTCAAAAGCAGAGCAGTCGCTGGGAAATCAAAGTCGATTCTGTGGGCTGCTTTTGTTGCTTGCCTTAGCCTAGTATTCCCTGCACGATGGGAGAAACCCGCATAGAGCGAAAGCCTCTTTGCCGGGGCATCCCTTCTGGGAAAGCACAGCATTCTTTGGGAAATCAGAGTTGGGTCTGTGGGATGCTGCCTGCTGCTTGCCTCCGCTAGTCTCCACAGCACGGTGGACTAAACCCGCATGGAGCTAAATCCTCTTTGCCTGGGCATCCCCTGTGCCTGAGAGAGAAGCGCGGTGGCACCTGTGGAAAGAACCTTAAGGAAAGGGACACGTCTGTCACTGCAGAGCGAAGGAAGTCTGGCCGCTAAGAGACAGGACGGGTACATTAGGGCAGGGGAAAGGGCTCCACTCTGAGGAAGGAGTCTGGGAAGAAAGCATGCCGGTCCTGACCTTTGGGCTCAAGGAGACAGCAGCTCCTTGGCCACCTGTCCCTGGGGCAGACATGGGCTTGCTACCAGGTGCCTACCCTGAACTCGAGAAACAACTCCCAGAAAGAACTTGCCATCAGATGCCTTCTTCCTCCACGATGTGGAAGCTTGGAGGAGGCATGGGGTTTAAGGGGAAGGAGTGGGGACAGTCCCCCAAAGCTCCCTATTCAGTGCACACAGCGGTGTGCAGGGATCCTGTCACCTCTCCTTTCTGGTGGGGAAAGCACTGGCCTAGTCCCCGAGTCCGCCTGAGCACTAGAGTAAAAGGCCTAGCGATGCCTAAACCGGGAGATGGTAGTGTGAATAGAGTGCCACCCTAGGCTATGCACGCTACTTCACGGTTGTGGCTGTGTCTGCTTAGTTTGGCCTGGCAGGGTGAACCCAGGACGCGAACATGGAGCCCGGGAAAGCAAGGCCCAAGAGGCACCAGCTCTCCTGCAGCTCTTCTTCCCTAACGCGACTGAAGCCTTGCTGAGGAAGCAGCGGCGAAGTGCTGTTCGCTCCAAGCCAAAGCCTCTGCGAAAGCACAGCATTCGCTGAGAAATGATCTGCGGGCTGCTGCTGCTTGCCTGAGCCCAGTCTTGCGGTGGGAGAAACCCGCATACAGCGAAAGCCTCTTTGCCTGGGCATCTCCCCTGGGAAAGCACAGCATTCGTTGGGAAATCACAGTTGGGTTTGTGGATGCTGCTGCTGCTTGCCTGAGCTAGTCTCCGCAGCACGGTGGAAGATACCCGCATGGAGCGAAATACTTTTTCCCTAGCATCCCCTCTGTCTGAGAGAGAAGCATGGTCGCACACGTCTGTCACCGCGCTCCTCAGGAGCACATGGGGGAAGGCACAGCATGCCGCCCCCAGAGTAGAGAAGGAGCCTCTGGCCTTAGGGTCGGGAAAATTGAACAGCCACATGCAGAAAAATGAAATTGGACCATTTCCTTACACCATACAGGAAAATAGACTGGAAATGGATGAAGAAGCATAATGTGAGAAAGTAATCCATCAAAATCCTTGAGGAGAGAACAGGTAGCAACCTCTTTGACCTCAGCAGCAGCTTCTTCCGAGGAACATCGCCAAAGGCAAGGGAAGCAAGGGCAAGAATGAACTCTTGGGATTTCATCAGATCAAAAAGCTTTTGCCCAGCAAAGGAAACAGTTAACAAAGCCAAAAGATGACTGTCAGAAGTTATCTGGGAGAAGATATTTGCAAATGACATACCAGGTAAAGAACCAGTATCCTAAATCTATAAAAAGCTTATCAAACTCAACACCCTAAGAACAAATAATCGAATAAAGAAATGGGCAGAGGACATGAACAGAAATTTCTGCAAAGAATACATCCAAATGGCCAACAGACACATGAAAAAATGCTCCACATTACTCGGCATCAGGGAAATACAAATCAAAACCAGAATGAGATACCACCTCACACCTTTCAGAATGGCTAAAATGAACAAGTCAGTCAATGACAGATGCTGGCGAGGATGTGGAGAAAGGGCAACCCTCCTACACTGTACGTGGGAATGCAAGCTGGTGCGACCACTCTGGAAAACAGCGTGGAGGTGCCTCAAAAAGCTGAAAATAGAACTAGCCTATGACCCAGTGATTGTAGTACTGGGTATATACCCTACAGATACAAACGTGGCATTCTGAAGGGGCACATGCACCCAAATGTTTATAGCAGCAATGTCCACAATAGTTAAACTATGGAAAGAACCTAAATGTCCTTCAACAGATGAATCAATAAATAAGATGTGGTATATATGTACAATGGGATACTATGCAGCCATCAAAAGAAATGAAATCCTGCTATTTGTGATGACGTGGATGGAACTAGAGGGTATTATGCTTGGCGAAATAAATCAATCTGAGAAAGACAACTATCCTATGATCTCCCTGATATGATGAAGTAGAGATGCAACATAGGCGGTTTCGGGAGTACAAAAAGAAAAATAAAAGAAGATGGGATTGGGAGGGAGACAAACCATAAAAGACTGAATCTCAGAAAACAGACTGAGGGTTGCTGGGGGGAGGTGTGTTGGGAGAGGATGGTGGGGGTATGGACATTGGGGAGGGCAGGTGCTGTGGTGAGTGCTGTGAAATGTGTAAACCTGGTGATTCACAGACCTGTACTCCTAGGGATAAAAACACATTATATGTTTATAAAAAATTTTAAAAAAATAATTTAAAAAATCCATTAAAGAAAAACCTCATATTGCAAGCCCAGAGCTAATCTCATATTCAATCAAAAAAGTTTGAAAGTTTTCCCCTTAAAGATCAGAAAAAAGACAAGTGTGTCCACTTTCACTAATCTCATTTGACATAGTACTGGATGTCCTAGCCAGAGAAACAAGGAACACAAAGAAATGAGACTCCAAAAAAAAAAGAAGAAGTAAAATTTTCTTGTTTGGATAACATGAACTTACATGTTAAAAAATCCTAAAAACTTCACAAAAAAATTTGAATAAACAAATTTAGTAAAGCCGCCAAATACAAGATCAATATATAAAAGACAAGAATTTTGTTTTGTTTCATTTTTTTAAATATGGAAATCTTCCCTGTTTTTCATATCATCCAAAGTAAGCCAAAGTAAGCAAAAGACAGGAGCATTTTAACACTCTAATGATGAACTACCTGAAAAAATAAAGAAAACAATCTAATTCACAATAGCATCAAAAATAATAAAATAGGAATAGATTTAACTAAGAAGATGAAAGATCTGTACTCCATAAACTAGGACATTGATAAAGAAATTGAAGGAGACACAAATGGAAAGATAGCTCATATTTATGAATGGTAAGAATTAACATTGTTAAAATGTCCATACTACCGAAAACCATCTGTAAATCCAATTCCTATCAAAAATCCAATGTTAGGGGCGCCTGGGTGGCTCAGTGGGTTAAGCCGCTGCCTTTGACTCAGGTCATGATTCCAGGGTTCTGGGATCGAGCCCCGCATCAGGCTCTCTGCTCAGCAGGAAGCCTGATCCTCTTCTCTGTCTGCCTGCCTCTCTGCCTGCTTGTCATCTCTCTCTGTCAAATAAATAAATTAAAAATCTTTAAAAAATCCAATATTATCTTTTACAGAAGTAAGTAAAGAATCCTAAAATTTATATGAGACCATAAAAGACAACAAATAATCAAAGCAGTCTGAGAAAGAATGAAGAAGAGAAATTACACTTCTTGATTTGAAACTATACTACAGAGCCCTCATGCTCAAAACAATAAAGTATACTGGCATAAAAACAGACCAATAAACAAGTAGAACAGAAATAAATCCTTTCATACAGTCACCTAATATTTGACAGGGGCCAACATATGTAATGGGTTAAGATAGTCTGTTCAATAAATGATATTTAAAACTGAATAGTCACATAAACAGTATGAAACTGGAACCTTATATCACTCATAAGGCTTAACTTGAAATAGATTAAATACTTAAAGGTGATGCATTAAACTACATTTCCTAAAGGAAAACATAGGAAAAATTCTCCTTGACATTGGTCTTGCCAATAGTTTTTGCATACCAGACCAAGAACACAAGCAAAAAGAGCAAAAATAAATAAATCGTATTACATCAAACTAAAGTTTCTGCATTGCCAAAAAAAAAGAGAGAGAGAGAATGAAAACACAATCCACAGAATGTAAAAAAATACTTACAAATCTTATATCTGAAAAGAGGTTAATAACCAACAGATACAAATAGAAAAAATATATAATTAAAATAATAGCAAAAGGATCTCAATAGACTTTTTTTTTTTCAAAAAAGTTATATAAATGACCAACAGGAGCATTAAAAAGTGCTCAACGTAAAAAACTCAGGGCAAAATCATTATGATGTTGTTGTTTACCTCTGAAAAACACAGCAAGATATTACTACCTATTAGAATATATACTACCAGAAATTGAAACTAACACATTTTGGTAAATATTGGGGAAAATGGGGAACTTATGCACTGTGATAGGGATATAAATTTGTATGGAAACCAGTATGGAGACTATTCATATTATTAAAAGTAAAATTACCATATGATTCAGTAATCCCACTTCTAGGGATATATCTAACGGAAACGAAGTCACTGTTCAAAGACATATCTGCACTCTTATGTTTATTATAAAATTATTAACTCTAAGCAAGAGATGGAAATAACTTCAGTATCCATTAGTGGATGAATGAATAAAATAAGTATGGTAAATATATACTATGGAATACTACTTACCCATGAAAAATTAAGAAATACTTAATTTTACAATAGCATGGATGGATCTTGAAGGTGTTATACTAAGTGAAATATTTCAAAGATTTTATATATTTTTTAATTTATGTATTATGATATCCCTTACATACAGAATCTGAGGAAAAGGCAAACTAATGGAAACTTAGAGTTGAGTTGACAAGGGGTGAACCTGGGGTGGAGTAAGGTGGTCAAAGGGTGCAAACTTGCAACTATAATACCAAAAAGTTCTGGGATCTAATGTACAGCATGATGATCATAGTTAATAAAATATACATACTTTTTTTTTATTGTGCTTCCCTTTATTAAACTTTGCATATATCACATTCTTACAAGTTGAAAGTTTATAGCAATCTTGTATAAAAGAGGTCTGCTGCCACCATTTTTCTAACAACATTTGTTCATTTTGTGTCTCTCTGTCACATGTTGGTAATTCTTGCAATATTTCAAGTTTTTTCATTATTATTGTATTTGTTATGGTGATCTGTGATCAGTAATTATGACCCACTGAAAACTCAGAACTAGTTTACTTAAGGTATATACATTGTTTTTCTTTAAAAACATAATGCTTTTGAACAGTACAGTATAGTGTTTATTTTTTATATGCACTGGGAAACATAATTTTTTATATGCACTGGGAAACCAAAAAAAAAAATAATAATAATTTGACTTAGTTTATTGAGATAATCACTTTATTGAGGCAGTCTGGAGCAAAACCCACAAGACCTCTGAAGTTTATCTCTACTATACTATATACATAGAAGTTGCTAAGAGAGTAGATCTTAAAATTCCTGATGATACATGCATAAAAAACAGTGGCAACTATACGAGATAGTAGATGTATTAACATTTTTATGTAGATTATATTGCAATAAAGATGTATACCGATTTATCAAATTGTACAAAATTTACACAATGTTAAAAGTTTGCAATGTTATAAGAAATCATTTCTTAAATTTACAAATTATAATATGTCGATTTTTTTTCAATAAAGCTGGCAAAAACTTTTTGTAGAATTAATCTATTTTTCAAAAAAGGAAGTAAGGAAGTAGGAACTGCAACTAACTCTGAAATAATAGAATATAAAATCCATTTTCGTTATATACACTGTGACAAAAACTATTACTTAGTTTACAATGAAGGAGTACTTATGAAGCATAAAGTATGGTCTATAAATAAGGCTGAAAGAGCTCAGTTTTAAGGTTTAAATTTAAAATCTTCTTTTGAAATACTAAACTGACCACCCAGTTTTCCAAATGTCTTAACTGCATGAATTTATTTCATACAACTCTATAATCTAGTTTCATAAGAAAGCAGCATGCAAATTTTGAATAAGACAGACTCGCTTAAGTCTCTTTATGTTCAACAGTAAAGAATACTTCCCTAAAAATAAATAGAAGAAAAATCAGCATATTTATTATGATAATTATTATTCATAATGAGATTCATATTGAATTAGGGAATACATATCCTCAGAGGGGGTAACGTAAAATGAAATTTATTTTGGTAAATGTGCCTATGAATAGTCAATACAATGCCTCAATATAAATGAATATTACCATTTTGAACAATTTAATTACTATTATTAGAATTATTATAAGTATAAAAATAGCTATCATTGGAATATGAGACTCTCATGCTCCATGCTTCATCACATCCACACAACAACTCTGCATAATAAGTATTATCATCACCATTTTATGGGTGAAAAAACTGAGGCTAACACATTTAGATAACTGGTTTATGATTACATGGCTAGTAAAGATGCATCACACTAATTTAGGCTTTATGATTTCAGAATTGTACTCTTTCCACTGCACATTCTAATACTCTGTAAATACTTGGCCTGTTTTCATTTAGTTCTTTAATTTTATTCATGTGGTGATGGCTTAAAGCTTCATTTAAAGGAAGCTTTAAAAAATTCATTTAACCAAAAGCTCCCAAGAATTAAAAATGTCATGGATCTAATGTAGACATGGATATCATTAGTTAATGGGTAACTATATATTTTCCACCCTAGTGAGTTAACAATCAGAGTATTTTTCTAAGTTTTAGTCTCTCAGTCTTAAAGAGGACTTTGTTAAAATAGAAATATTTAGACAAAGGTCATCAAAAGTCTGCATCAGGTCACCTTAAGATAAATATTAGGAAACTGAGGAAACAAATGGAGATTTGAACACTGAGCTATGATATAATGAATGGTTTCAAGTATTTAGTAGAGTATAGAAAAGCCCTTTAAAGCCTGGTCTTAGACTAGCATTGCAGCTTCTGGGATATGTCCATCTATCATCTATCTATCTAGATATAAATTTGAAAACTTTTTTAACTTAAAGATTTTGAGAAATAGAACATAATCAGCACCATAGAAGATCTGTTTATAATAACAACCTAGCCCCTTCTCCTAGTTTGTTAATATTCTCTCTTATTTAATGTAACATTGTGCAAATAGACCACTACTGATCGGCCATTATGAATGAAATAGCTATAATCATCTGTTTGCATATCCTGGTGAAAATATTCATTTAGTTCCATGTTGTATTTCTAGGAATGGACCAAATCTTTATTTTTATGTTTAAGTTTTCTAAATATTGTCCAACTTACCTCAAATGTTTTTATTATGGGCACTTTCATTCTTTCACATTCTTGCAAGACAATTTTACTGTTGCCCAATATGGTAAGTGTGTAATAGTATGTCATTTTAGGTTTTCATTCATTTTTAATTTAATTCCAGATTAATAATAAAGATAAACAGTTTTAAATATGAGTGGCCATTTGGATTACACTTTCTGTAAAGTACATGCTCCAATCTTTTGATATCTTAACATTGTGTCATACTGACTTCTTTAATAGTAGATTTTCTGAATGAACTTTTAGCTGTGTAGGTCTTCTCTATTTTATTTTGAACTTGTTTTCATTTCAAAAACTTTATATTTATTTTCATAATCTGCTTTTATTTTGCTTTGTCTATTATCTATCTATTTATTTATTTATTTGCAAGCAAGAGAGAGTAAGCAAGTGAGAGCGCAGGGAGGGATAGAAAAAGAAGGGAAAAGAATCTTAAGCAGGGTCCAGGCTCAGCACAGAGCCCAACTCTGGGCTCTATTTCACAACCCTGACATCATGACCTGAGCCAAAATGAAAGAAATAAAATAAAATTAAGGTGTTAAAAAAAAGGAAAAAGAATTGGAGGTTTAATTAAGTGAGCCACCCAGGCACCCCTGTGGTATCTTAAATTGGCTGTCATATCTTTAAAGTTCTAGAGTATCCATTTGGTTCACTTATAAAATCTTTCTCAATATCATTTTTTAGTTTAAGTTTTTTGTTCAATTTGCTTCCCCTCTCATTTCTTTGAGCAGAGTAATCAAGCCATTTTACAATCTTTATTGATCATTTTAATATCATACTTAATCCCATTTTGTCTATCAAATCTTGTTAATGGTTTTTCTTTGTGTGCTTTGTTACATTTTGGTATGTTCAAGACATTATATTTGAAACTCTTATTGAGTAGCGATAATTAAGAGCTATAATAATGGTATGGTCCTCCTTGGCAGGATTTTCTCTTATATCTGAGACTCTACAAGACAATCATACTCCAAATTCAGTGGTTGACTTTCTCATTTTACACAGAAGGCAAGGTAGGCTCTAGTCTTATTTCTGCTTCTCCTTGTGCTTTGGGGATCTCAACTTAAATTTGGGTTGTACAAAGGTCCTCAAATTTGATTGCTGCTGGATTATGAAAATTGTTTCTCTAGTATCAAGAGTCTATTAACAACACAGCTCAGTGTGTTTTAGCAGTTTCAAATGCTCTCATAGCTAAAATGGCTTCAGGGCATAATCTCTAGGCTCTCATTGTATTTCGTATTTTGGCCCAGTAATCCCTCACTTATTTTTATAATCATTCTGATATTTTTAATTTTAAAAGCTATTTTGTCTGGATTTTTAGTTGTCTTAAGTAGGAGTTTTTAGATCACCATTACTAGAAGCAACAACAAATATACATGAAAATATCTGCAGTAGTTTATCACATCTTTATGGCTTTGAACTTCCATAAGCTGAGGCATCCTTCTCTAATCACTTAGGCAAACTCCAATTTACCCTTTAAAACAACACAAGAATTGCTTTATTTAAGAACATGTTCAGGGATGACTCTTCCCCACTGTTCTTACCAACATTCCCACACACTCTTTGCTACCCACACCTTGTTTATGAACTTTCATTAGGTATATCAGCGGGACCAGAATTTTGCTCTATTGTATTTTTGTCCTTTAGAGCTTTAATTAAATATGAATTCCATAGAAATTCTGTCCCTTTTCTTTCAAACCTGGGTTAGTTATTTCTTCTCATTCTTTGTCAGAAGTTACTTTATTAGAGAAATGTATGGCTCTATTGTGACTTTGGAGCCTTTACAGTTTTTTGACTGGAAAAATCACCCATCCCTGAGATTTTTACACAGCTTCCTAGCTGATATTATTCAGAAATCTGTTCAAAACAGACTTTTTCAGGGAGGCACTTTCGGACCACTCAGTTAAAAAGCCTCTTCTCAATCACTGCTCTTTTTAAAATGTGATTATTTAGTTCAAATATGCATCACTATTAAAGAAAAACCAGTACAATTTTTTTTTAAGTTGGTTTACCTATTATCTATCTCTCCCATTAAAATGATTCCTCTGTGCTGGGGTTTTGTTGTGCTCATCTTAGGCCAGACACTCAATAAATTGTCTCTGAATGATTGAATTGTTTGTCTCCCTTCCTAGATTCTCAACTTCATGAGGCCAAGGATTGTTCTATTCAGTCTTTCTTTATCCTCAATGTCTGTTATATTACGGGACTAATGGGAAAAATCACAGAAAGAAAGAGTTAAAACTACAGAAAAACCCTGTAGGTTCAATAACACAAAGCTTTCTAAAATTATTTAGCCCAGGAATTGAATACTGGCTGCACTTTTGATTTTTTTTAAATGGTATTGAATTTAATTTAAATGGAAATACTGGAATGGTAGAATAATAAAAAAATTATAAAAGCAACTTGCTCCTTAAAGTAAGAATTATATAGGGCATCTCTTCTAGAAGCAAAATTTTCAAATGTCAAACATCTGAAAGCATAGAAGGAGAAGTAAGAGTGTGAATTGTACTTCAATGCTCTTTTCTTTATATTCAGCAAACAGCTTCATTCACACCTTTCCAATTTTTTCAACTCTTTTGACAAAGCCTTCAGAGGAGTTACTGCTGATGACAACCATCACAGCCTAACAGGAGAAATTTTATAAAGAAAAATAATAGCATGTTTTTCCCAAGTTGTTAAGGATATGGTGAAGCTCTGTCGGATTCAAAGGAGGAATGTGCAATTCCATGCTATATATCATAATAACTTCTTTTAATAGTGGCTTTGCAATTTTTCAGATATATCTATTTACTGAAACCACTATCAAATAAACAAAACAAACAAATTAACAGGAGTTTGAGACAGAAGTTATCTAATCTCAAAATAGCACAGAATACACAACACATATCCCAAGTACTACTATAGGTTTCAAGTAATAGTCAAAACAATAGTAAAAATGATTCAGACCCTACCAGTCAAATCATAAATGGGATATTAACTGTAAATCCTTATCTTTAGATCAAAGCGGGTAATTGGGTGCTGAAGATACATTATAGAACTAATATGTTATAGAACTCCTCTGAAATGAGTCATTTATTCCATCACTTTTCCTGCACAGCTGCTGACCCATGTTTTGGTTCCTGGAAATAGCTGCTACCCTGTCATACTTCTTAAAAGCACATATATTGATAACTCTACTCATTCCTCCATTCCTCTGTGACTGTCATTGTGATAAAATGTGGAGTCAGCTGACTCACTTGTGGTGGTAATAAAGTAGATGAGTTTGCAAAGTATTTTGTTATTTCTAAAAATGCAAAAACCAAATTATATTGAAATCATAAGTGGTGTTTCAGGGAGAGCTGTAGGATGTGGTTTCTTGTGTAATCCACAGAGATTAGCTCCAACACATATTTAAACTCTCCTCTAGGAGCAACCTTAGTGGTAAAGCAAGAAGATAAACAGATGTATACACACCCTGGCACAAAAGTATCACTTATGTTAGGCTTCCTAGTCTCCTCGTGTTACTTATTTATCTTAACTTCTCTCTGAAATCAGGGAACACAGAATCTCAATCAGTTGACATTTTTCTACTGAATTACCCAATAGTCTGATCATACCCCTAAGACTTTTTAAAATTATTTCACTCATAATCCCAAATCTGCTTTGCTTCCTCATCTTAGTACACTGTAATTTGATTTCAAAATGAGGACGGTTGTCAGTAATGCCACATTCATTAATGTATTTTACAATTCCATGTACTTATAACTATGAAGATATGTTAATAACATCCATTCCAATAAGCCACCCTAAATTTATTATCATGAAACAAGACCTCAAGAAAGAGAATTCAAAATCATCCATGTATTTGCAACTTATTGCAATTAAGCCTTTATCAATAGACTTCCCTGTGCACATGGTGGTCAAATTGCTGGTGAAAACCAGCCAGGTCTATTACAAGCTTTCTCATGGCTTCTAGGTAAACCAAGTGAGCCTTTATTGATACTGGGAAGGGATAAAGCAGGGAAGGGATAAACAGTGGTGTAAGAATTGGCTAGACTAAAGTAATGACTCTCATTACAAAGTGAGTATTTTAAAGCAAAAGAGCCTGTTGGGAATATTGTTTTATAAAATAGTGGTTTTTTCTTAATTAACTTTTTAAAATTCAATTAGTTAACATATAGTGTACCATTAGTTTCAAATGTAGATTTCAGTTATTCATCCATAGCATATAATAGCTAATGCTCAGTACTTACTGTTATAGCTTCTTGAAAGCAGAATTTTAACCCACTGAGCCACCCAGGCGCCCTTGAAAGCAGACTTTTAGATCACATTTTCTGATTACTTCCATGTAGTACAACACTTTCCTGCTAGCAACCTTCAAAACATACTGTTTGTAAGAGGAATTTCTTTAATAATAAATAAGTAGGAATTTATTTAAATTTATAAATGTATAAAATAAATAGGAATTTATTTAAATTTATTTAAATATTGCACACTGAATATAACAGACATTGAGGATAAAGGACTGAATAGAACAATCCTTGGCCTCATGAAGTTGAGAATCTAGCAAGGGAGTCAAACAATTCGATCATTCAGAGACAATTTATTGAATGCCTGGCCTAAGATGAGCACAACAAAACCCCAGCCCAGAGGAATCATTTTAATGGGAGAGATAGATAATAGGTAAGCCAACTTTAAAAAGAAAAAAAATCGTACTGGTTTTTCTTTAATAGTGATGCATATTTGAACTAAATAAGCACATTTTAATAAGAGCAGTGATTGAGAAGAGGTTTTGTAACTGAGTGGTCTGAAAGGGCCTCCCTGAAAAAGTCTGTTTTGAACAGATTTCTGAATAATATCAGCCAGGAAGCTGCGTAAAAATCTCAGGGATGGGTGATTTTTCCAGTCAAAAAACTGTAAAGGCTCCAAAGTCACAATAGAGCCATACATTTCTCTAATAAAGTAACTTCTGACAAAGAATGAGAAGAAATAACTAACCCAGGTTTGAAAGAAAAGGGACAGACTTTCTATGGAATTCATATTTAATTAAAGCTCTAAAGGACAAAAATACAATAGAGCAAAATTCTGGTCCCGCTGATATACCTAATGAAAGTTCATAAACAAGGTGTGGGTAGCAAAGAGTGTGTGGGAATGTTGGTAAGGACAGTGGGGAAGAGTCATCCCTGAACATGTTCTTAAATGAAGCAATTCTTGTGTTGTTTTAAAGGGTAACTTGGAGTTTGCCTAAGTGATTAGAGAAGGATGCCTCGGCTTATGGAAGTTCAAAGCCATAAAGATGTGATAAACTACTGCAGATATTTTCATGTATATTTGTTGTTGCTTCTAGTAATGGTGATCTAAAAACTCCTACTTAAGACAACTTAAAAATCCAGACAAAATAGCTTTTAAAGTTAAAAATATCAGAATGATTATAAAAATAAGTGAGGGATTACTGGGCCAATACGAAACACAATGAGAGCCTAGAGATATATGCCCTGAAGCCATTTTAGCTATGAGAGCATTAGAAACTGCTAAAACACACTGAGCTGTGTTTTTAATAGACACTTGATACTAGAGAAAAAAAATTCAAAATCCAGCAGCAATCAAATTTGAGGACTTTGGTACAACCCAAATTTAAGTTGAGATCCCCAAAGCACAAGGAGAAGCAGAAATAAGACTAGAGCCTACCTTGCCTTCTGTGTAAAATGAGAAAGTCAACCACTGAATTTGGAGTATGATTGTCTTGTAAAGTCTCAGATATAAGAGAAAATCCTGCCAAGGAGGACCATACCATTATTATAGCTCTTAATTATTCCTACTCAATAAGAGTTTCAAATATAATGTCTTGAACATACCAAAATGTAACAAAGCACACAAAGAAAAACCATTAACAAGATTTGATAGACAAAATGGGATTAAGTATGATATTAAAATGATCAATAAAGATTGTAAAATGGCTTGATTACTCTGCTCAAAGAAATGAGAGGGGAAGCAAATTGAACAAAAAACTGAAACTAAAAAATGATATTGAGAAAGATTTTATAAATAAACCAAATGGATACTCTAGAACTTTAAAGATATGACAGCCAATTTAAGATACCACAGGGGTGCCTGGGTGGCTCACTTAATTAAACCTCCAATTCTTTTTCCTTTTTTTTTTAACACCTTAATTTTATTTTATTTCTTTCTTTTTGGCTCAGGTCATGATGTCAGGCTTGTGAAATAGAGCCCAGAGTTGGGCTTTGTGCTGAGCCTGGAGCCTGCTTAAGATTCTTTTCCTTTCTTTTTCTATCCCTCCCCTGCACTCTCACTCGCTCGCTCTCTCTTGCTTGCAAATAAATAGACAATAGACAAAGCAAAATAAAAGCAGATTATGAAAATAAATATAAAGTTTTTGAAATGAAAGCAAGTTCAAAATAAAATAGAGAAGACCTACACAGCTAAAAGTTCATTCAGGAAATCTATTCTTAAAGAAGTCAGTATGACACAATGTTAAGATATCAAAAGATTGAAGCATGTACTTTACAGAAAGGGTAATCCAAATGGCCACTCATAGGTAAAAACTGTTTATCTTTATTATGAATCTGGAATTAAATTAAATTAAATTAAAAATAAATTAAAACCTAGAATGGCATACTATTACACACTTACCATATTGGGAAACAGTAAAAATGTCTTGCAAGAATGTGAAAGAATGACAGTGCCCATAATAAAAACATTTGAGGTAGGTTGGACAATATTTAGAAAAATTAAAAATTAAAAAAAAATTTGGTCCATTCCTGGAAATACAACATGGAACTAAATGAATATTTTCACCAGGATATGAAAACAGATGATTATAGTTATTTCATTCATAACGGCATATCAGCAGTGGTATATTTGCACAATGTTACATTAAATAAGAGAGAATATTAACAAACTTGGAGAAGGGGCTAGATTGTTATCATAAACAGATCTTCTATGGTGCTGATTATGTTCTATTTCTCAAAATCTTTAAGTTAAAAAATCTTCAAATTTATATCTAAATAGATAGATAGATAGATAGATGATAGATAGACAGATATCCCAGGAGCTGCAGTGCTAGGCTAAGACCAGGCTTTAAAGGGCTTTTCTATATTCTACTAAATACTTTAAACCATTCATTATATCATAGCTCAGTGTTCGAATCTCCATTTGTTTCCTCAGTTTTCTAATATTTATCTTAAGGTGACCTGATCCAGACTTTTGATCACTTTTGTCTAAATATTTCTATTTTAACAAAGTCCTTTTTAATACTCAGAGACTAAAACTTAGAAAAATACTCTGATTGTTATCTCACTAGAGTGGAAAATATATGGTTACCTATTAACTAATGATATCCATGTCTACATTAGCTCCATGACATTTTTAATTCTTGGGAGCTTTTGGTTAAATGAATTTTTTTAAGCTTCCTTTACATGAAGCTTTAAGCCATCACCACATGAATAAAATTAAAGAACTAAATGAAAACAAGCCAAGTAATAGAGTAATAGAATGTGCAGTGGAAAGAGTACAATTCTGAAATCATAAAGCCTAAATTAGTGTGATGCATCTTTACTAGCCATGTAATCATAAACCAGTTATCTAAATGTGTTAGCCTCAGTTTTTTCACCCATGAAATGGTGATGATAATACTTATTATGCAGAATTGTTGTGTGGATGTAATGAAGCATGGAGCATGAGAGTCTCATATTCCATGCTAAAATGATAGCTATTTTTATACTTATAATAATTCTAATAATAGTAATTAAATTGTTCAAAATGGTAATATTCATTTATATTGAGGCATTGTATTGACTATTCATAGACACATTTACCAAAATAAATTTCATTTTACTTTACCCCCTCTGAGGCTATATATTCCTTAATTCAATATCAATCTTATTATGAATAATAATTATCTTGATAAATATGCTGATTTTTCTTCTATTTATTTTTAGGGAAGTATCCTTTACTGTTGAACATAAAGAAACTTAAGCAAGTCTGTCTTATTCAAAATTTGCATGCTGCTTTCTTATGAAACTAGATTATAGAGTTGTATGAAATAAATTCATGCAGTTAAGACATTTATGTTTGGAAAACTGGGTGGTCAGTTTAGTATTTCAAAAGAAGATTTTAAATTTAAACCTTAAAACTGAGCTCTTTCAGCCTTATTTATAGACCATCCTTCATGCTTCATAAGTATTCCTTCATTGTAAACTAACTAATAGTGTTTGTCACAGTGTGTATATAACTAAAATGGATTTTGTATTCTATTATTTCAGAGTTAGTTGCAGTTTCTACTTCCTTACTTCCTCTTTTGAAAAATAGATTAATTCTACAAAAGGTTATTTCCAGCTTTATTGAAAAATAATTGACATATTATAATTTGTAAATTTAAGAAATGATTTCTTATAACACTGCAAACTTTTAACATTGTGTAAATTTTGTACCATTTGATAAATTGGTATACATCTGCATTGCAATATAATCTACATAAAAATGTTAATACATCTACTATCTCATATAGTTGCCTCTGTTTTTTATGCATGTATTGTAAGGAATTTTAAGATCTACTCTCTTAGCAACTTTTATGTATATAGTACAGTAGAGATAAACTTCAGAGATCTTGTGGGTTTTGTTCCAGACCGCCTCAATAAAGTGATTATTTCAATAAACTAAGTCAAATCATTATTATTATTTTTTGGTTTCCCAGTGCAAATAAAAAATTATGTTTCCCAGTGCATATAAAAAATAAACACTATACTGTACTGTTCAAAAGCATTATGTCTTTAAAGAAAAACAATGTATATACCTTAATAAACTAGTTCTGAGTTTTCAGTGGGTCATAAATACTGATCACAGATCACCATAACAAATACAATAATAATGAAAAAACTTGAAATATTGCAAGAATTACCAACATGTGACAAAGAGACACAAAATGAACAAATGGTGTTAGAAAAATGGTGGCAGCAGACCTATTTTATACAAGATTGCTATAAACTTTCAACTTGTAAGAATGTAATATATGCAAAATTTAATAAAGGGAAGCACAATTAAAAAAGTATGTATATATTATTAACTATGACCATCATGCTGTACATTAGATCCCAGAACTTTTTCCTATTATAGTTGCAAGTTTGTACCCTTTGACCACCTTATTCCACCCCAGGTTCACCCCTTGTCAACTCAACTCTAAGTTTCCATTAGTTTGCTTTTTCTTCAGATTCTGTATGTAAGGGATATCGTAATACATAAATTAAAAAATATATAAAATCTTTGAAATATTTCACTTAGTATAATACCTTCAAGATCCATCCATGGTATTGTAAATGGCAGTATTTCTTAATTTTTCATGGTTAAGTAGTATTCCATAGTATATATTTACCATACTTATTTTATTCATTCATCCATTAATGGATACTGAAGTTATTTCCATCTCTTGCTTAGAGTTAATAATTTTATAATGAACATAAGAGTGCAGAGATGTCTTTGAATAGTGACTTCGTTTCCTTTAGCTATATCCCTAGAAGTGGGATTACTGAATCATATGGTAATTTTACTTTTAATAATATGAATAGTCTCCATACTGTTTTCCTTACAAATTTATATCCCTATCACAGTGCATAAGTTCCCCATTTTCCCCAATATTTACCAAAATTTGTTAGTTTTAATTTTTTGGTAGTATATATTCTAATAGGTAGTAATATCTTGCTGTGTTTTTCAGAGGTAAACAAAAACAACAACATAATGACTTTGCCCTGAGTTTTTTACGTTGAGCACTTTTTAATGCTCCTGTTGGTCATTTATATAACTTTTTTGAAAAAAAAAGTCTATTGAGATCCTTTTGCTATTTTTTTAATTATATATTTTTTTCTTTTTGTATCTGTTAGTTATTAACCTCTTTTCAGATATAAGTTTTGTAAGTATTTTCTTCCATTCTGTGGATTGTGTTTTCATTCCCTTTTTTTTTTTTTGGCAATGCAGAAAATTTAGTTTGATGTAATACCATTTATTTATTTTTGCTTGTGTTTTTGGTCTGGTATCCAAAAAACTATTGGCAAGACCAATGTCAAGAAGAATTTTTCCTATGTTTTCCTTTAGGAAATTTAGTTTCATGCATCACATTTAAGTCTTTAATCTATTTCAAGTTAAGATTTATGAGTGATATAAGGTTCCAGTTTCATACTGTTTATGTGACTATTCAGTTTTAAATATCATTTACTGAACAGACTATCTTTACCCATTACATATGTTGGCCCCTGTCAAATATTAGGTGACTGTATGAAAGGATTTATTTCTGGACTCTCAATTCTGTTCTACTTGTTTATTGGTCTGTTTTTATGCCAGTATGCTTTATTGTTTTGAGCATGAGGGCTTTGTAGTATAGTTTCAAATCAAGAGTGTAATTTCGCTTCTTCATTCTTTCTCAGAACTGCTTTGATTATTTGTTGTCTTTTATGGTCTCATATAAATTTTAGGATTCTTTACTTACTTCTGTAAAAACACAATATTGGATTTTTTTTAAAGATTATTTATTTATTTATTTGAGAGAGAGAGATGACAAGCAGGCAGAGAGGCAGGCAGAGAAAGAAGAGGTAGCAGCTTCCTGCTGAGCAGAGAGGCTGATGCAGGGCTCGATCCCAGGGCCCTGGGATCATGACCTGAGCCGTAGGCAGCAGCTTAACCCACTGAGCCACCAAGGTGCCCCTAACATTGGATTTTTGATAGGAATTGAATTTACAGATGGTTTTCGGTAGTATGGACATTTTAACAATGTTAATTCTTACCATTCATAAATATGAGCTATCTTTCCATTTGTGTCTCCTTCAATTTCTTTATCAATGTCATAGATTATGGGGTACAGATCTTTCATAGTCTTAGTTAAATCTTATCCTAAGTATTATATTAGTTTTGATGCTAGTGTGAATTAGATTGTTTTCTTTATTTTTTCAGATAGTTCATCATTAGAGTGTTAAAATGCTCCTGTCTTGTGCTTACTTTGTCAGCACATATACTAAAACTGGAATGATGCAGAGAAGATTAGCGTGATCACTGAGCAAGGATGACATGAAAAACTATTAAAAAAACGAAAAAAAACAAAATTCTTGTCTTCTATATATTGATCTTGTATTTGGCAGCTTTACTAAATTTGTTTATTCAAAAATTTTTATGAAGTTTTTAGGATTTTATTACATGTAAGTTCATGTTATCCAAAAAAAGAAAATTTTACTTCTTCCTTTTTTTTTTTATTTGGAGTCTCTTATTTCTTTGTGTTCCTTGTTTCTCTGGCTAGGACATCCAGTACTATGTCAAATGAGAGTAGTGAAAGTGGACACACTTGTCTTTTTTCTGATCTTTAAGGGGAAAACTTTCAAACTTTTTTGATTGAATATGAGATTAGCTCTGGGCTTGCAATATGTGTTTTTTCTTTAATGGATTTTTTAAATTATTTTTTTAAAAATTTTTATAAACATATAATGTGTTTTTATCCCTAGGAGTACAGGTCTGTGAATCACCAGGTTTACACATTTCACAGCACTCACCATCACTCACCATAGCACCTGCCCTCCCCAATGTCCATACCCCCACCATCCTCTCCCAACACACCTCCCCCCAGCAACCCTCAGTCTGTTTTGTGAGATTCAGTCTTTTATGGTTTGTCTCCCTCCCAATCCCATCTTCTTTTATTTTTCTTTTCGTACGCCCGAAAACCGCCTATGTTGCATCTCCACTTCATCATATCAGGGAGATCATAGGATAGTTGTCTTTCTCAGATTGATTTATTTCGACAAGCATATTACCCTCTAGTTCCATCCACGTCATCACAAATAGCAGGATTTCATTTCTTTTGATGGCTGCATAGTATCCCATTGTACATATATACCACATCTTATTTATTGATTCATCTATTGAAGGACATTTAGGTTCTTTCCATAGTTTAACTATTGTGGACATTGCTGCTATAAACATTTGGGTGCATGTGCCCCTTCAGAATGCCACGTTTGTATCTTTAGGGTATATACCCAGTACTGCAATCACTGGGTCATAAACTTGTTCTATTTTCAGCTTTTTGAGGCACCTCCACGCTGTTTTCCAGAGTGGTTGCACCAGCTTGCATTCCCACGTACAGTGTAGGAGGGTTGCCCTTTCTCCACATCCTCGCCAGCATCTGTCATTGACTGACTTGTTCATTTTAGCCATTCTGAAAGGTGTGAGGTGGTATCTCATTCTGGTTTTGATTTGTATTTCCCTGATGCCGAGTGTTGTGGAGCATTTTTTCATATGTCTGTTGGCCATTTGGATGTATTCTTTGCAGAAATGTCTGTTCATGTCCTCTGCCCATTTCTTCATTGGATTATTTGTTCTTAGGGTGTTGAGTTTGATAAGCTCTTTATAGATTTTGGATAGATACTGGCCCTTTATCTGGTATGTCATTTGCAAATATCTTCTCCCAGATAACTTCTGACAGTCATCTTTTGGCTTTGTTAACTGTTTCCTTTGCTGGGCAAAAGCTTTTTGATCTGATGAAATCGCAAGAGTTCATTCTTGCCCTTGCTTCCCTTGCCTTTGGCGATGTTCCTACGAAGAAGTTGCTGCTGGTGAGGTCAAAGAGTTTGCTGCCTGTTCTCTCCTCAAGGATTTTGATGGATTCCTTTCTCACATTATGCTTCTTCATCCATTTCCAGTCTATTTTCATGTATGGTGTAAGGAAATGGTCCAACTTCATTTTTCTGCATGTGGCTGTTCAATTTTCCCAACACCATTTGTTGAAGAGGCTGTCTCTTTTCCATAGGACATTCCTTCCTGCTTTGTTGACGATTAGTTGACCATAGAGTGGAGGGTGTATTTCTGGGCTCTCTATTCTGTTCCATTGATCTATGTCTGTTTTGGGGACAGTTCCCTACCATCTTGATGATGACAACTTTGTAATAGAGCTTGAAGTCTGGAATTGTGATGCCAACAACTTTGGCTTTCTCTTTCAATATTCCTCTGGCTATTCGAGGTATTTTCTGGTTCCATATATATTTTAGGATGATTTGTCCCATTTCTTTGAAAAAAATGGACGAGATTTTGATAGGGATTGCATTAAATGTGTAGATTGCTTTAGGTAGCATAGACATTTTCACAATATTTGTTCTTCCAATACAGGAGCATGGAACATTTTTCCATTTCTTTGTGTCTTCTTCAATTTCTTTCATGAGTACTCACTTTGGAGTTTTCTGAGTATAGATTCTTTGTCTCTTTGGTTAGGTTTATTCCTAGGTATCTTAGGGTTTTGAGTGCAATTGTAAATGGGATTCACTCCTTAATTTCTATTTCTTCAGTCTTGTTGGTTTAAAAAAAATGCAACCAATTTCTGTGCATTGATTTTATATTCTGACACTTTACAGAATTCCTATACAAGTTATAGCAGATTTGGAGTGGAGTCCTTTAAGTTTTCCACATACAGTGTCATATCGTCTGCAAGCAGGGATAGTTTGACTTCTCTTTTGCCAATTTGGCAAAATTTGGATGCCCTTAATTTCTTTTTGTTGTCTGATTGCTGAGGCTAGGACTTCTAGTACGATGTTGAATAGCAGTGGTGATAACGGACATCCCTGCCGTGTTCCTGACCTCAGCGGAACAGTATTCAGTTTTTCTCCATTGAGAGTGATATTTGCAGTGGGTTTTTCATAGATGGCTTTGATAACATTGATAATATGTGCCCTCTATCCCTACACTTTGAAGAGTTTTAATCAGGAAGGGACACTGCACTTTGCCAAATGCTTTTTCAGCATCTATGGAGAGTATCATGTGGTTCTTGTTCTTTCTTTTATTAATGTGTTGTATCACATTGATTGATTTGCATATGTTGAACCAACCTTGTAGCCCTGGAATAAATCCCACTTGGTCTCGGTGAGTAATCCTTTTAATGTACTGTTGAATCCTATTGGCTAGTATTTTGGTGAGAATTTTCGCATCTGTGTTCATCAAGGATATTGGTTTGCTGTTCTCTTTTTTGATGGGATCCTTGTCTGGTTTTGGGATCAAGGTGATGCTGGCCTCATAAAATGAGTTTGGAAGTTTTCCTTCCATTTCTATTTTTTTGGAACAGTATCATGAGAATAGGAATTAATTCTTCTTTAAATGTTTGGTAGAATTTCCCTGGGAAGCCATCTGGCCCGGGGCTTTTGTTTGTTTGGAGATTTTTGATGACTGTTTCAATCTCCGTACTGGTTATGGGTCTGTTCAGGTTTCCTATTTCTTCCTGGTAGTTTATATGTCTCTAGGAATGTATCCATTTCTTCCAGATTGTTGAATTTGTTGGCGTAGAGTTGCTCATAGTATGTTCTTATAATTGTTAGTATTTCTTTGGTGTTGGTTGTGATCTCTCCTCTTTCATTCATTACTTTATTTATTTGGGTTCTTTCTCTTTTCTTTTTGATAAGTCTGGAAAGGGTTTTATAAATCTTATTAATTCTTTAAAGGACCAGCTCCTAGTTTCGTTGATTTGTTCTATTGTTTTTTGTTGTTGTTGTTGGTTTTTTGTGGTTTTTATTTGTTTGTTTATTTGTTTCTATTTCATTGATTTCTGCTCTGATCTTTATTATTCCTCTTCTGCTGGGTTTAGGCTTTCTTTGTTGTTCTTTCTCCATCTCCTTTAGGTGTAGGGTTATGTTGGGTATTTGAGATCTGAGAGAGAAGCGTGGTTGCACACGTGTGTCACTGCACTCCCCAAGAGCACGTCTGGGGAAGGTGCAGCACGCCACCCCAGGAGAAGAGAAGGATACGTTGGCCTTGTGGTCGGGAAAGGTCGGTAAGCAGAATAGCCTGCCATGGCAGGAACAGCAGGCCGGTGGCAAGACAAGTGTCACCCGCTCCCTGTGCAAAGAGACAAAGCCTGGTTCCTAAGGAGACATGAGGGGATGACTAGGGCAGAGATGCATGCTCCACTCTGAGGAAGGAGTCTGGGCAGAAGGCAGGCCTGTCCTGTGCCTCTGGTCCCAAGGGGACAGCATCTCCTTGACCACCTGTCCGTAGGGCCGACTTGGGCTAGCTACCAGGCGCCATACCCGGAACTCGCAGAAATAGCTCCCTCGAGAAACGGGCAGTCAGATGCCATCTTCCTCCAAGATGTGACAGCGTTTTCGGTGGCAGGGGGTTTGCCGGGGAAGGAGTGGGGACAATCTCCCAAAGCTCCCCATTCCAGTGAACGGGCGGTGTTCAGGGATCCTGTCGCCTCTCCTCTCCTGTGGGGAAGGCACTGGCCTTGTCCGCGAGTCCGCCTGAGGGCCTGTGCAAAAGGCCAAGCGTTGCCTACACTGGGAGAATGTAGTGTGCATTGAGTGCCATCCTAGGCAACGCACGCTGCTGCAGCGTTGTGGCTGTGTCTGCTTAGTTCGGACTGGCAGGGTGAACCCAGGGTGCCAACATAGAGCCCGGGAAAGCAAGGCCCAAGAGGGACAAGCTCTCCCGCAGCTCTTCTTCCCTGATGCGACAGAGCGAACACCCAAAGCCTTGCTGAGGAAGCAGCAGCGAAGTGCCGTTTGCGCCAAGCTGAAAACCTCTGTGAAAGCATAGCAGTCGCTGGGGACGGTTCAAGTGTGTTGGTTGCTGACCCTCGTGATCACGTGGTTTGCCTGGGGGCTGTGCTCGCTGCCCCTGCCCAGCATTACAAAAGAGGACCCTACTGTAGATCGCCAGCCTGGGAAAAGATCCAAACTAAATGCATATCACTTCTGCACTATTATAAAAAGTCAAAAAACCATAAACTGAACCAAGGTGAAGTCAGGGATCTTCTGTACCAGGTGTGTTAGGGAAGGTCAAGTGCTCCTGTCTGGCCAGGAACCATAGTGGTATGGGGGAAAGTTCCACAGTAGAAAGTTCTACAGCAGAGAACCACTAGGACTCAAGCACCAACGGTCACAGGTTACGCCAGGAAGACTGGATGCTCTTCTGTGGGCGATGAGAAGCCACGAGCGACTCAGGAAGGCTGAAGAGCTCTGGGCAGGTGGGACAGCTGAGGGCTGCAATGAAGAGGGACAGGTGGAACTGGGAGACCAGGTGGGGAGAGCCCGCTACCCTCGAACAAAAGGCAACAAAGGTCTGGACTGGGATGACGGAGATGGTGGAAGGTAATGGGATATTCATGAAGCAGAACTGGAAAGCCATGGAAATGAAATAAGAGAGGGAGGGAAAACCGTTCATGACTTTAATTGCCATCAGTATAAAACGTGTTGAATTAAAATGAATTGGTATTTCTAGACCGATGATGACATCACAATAATGGAAGGAAACCAATTTTGATTTTGAGCCTGGTTAAGGAGACAGTATAGACAAGAGAAAAGCAGAGGCTCTGGAGTCACACAAATGTCACCATTGAGATTCGTCCCCACTCTTCATTCCCTTCCCTGTAAACCCAGGCAAGTGACACCTGCCTTACAGCACTGGTAACAAATAGGGAAGAGCACACGTTCCCACGTTCCCGGGTCAGACAGGACAGCCAGGGATCAGCGGCACATGAGGAGGTGACAGGTGGTCACTAAACTGAGCTCAGGTGCATACACAGCATTTTACGTCACCTTGAGATGGCTCCTCTTGTGACCTCTCGAAGAAGGTGGCAGTGGTGAGGAACGAACTCCAGGAGCTTATTAGCATACATGATCTTCAGGCCGTCTGGATGAGACTCAACGATCTGCTCTACAATCACCTAGCAGAAGGAAGAGCATTTTATTTTTATTTATTTATTTATTTGTTTGTTTGTTTGTGTTTTTGTTTGTTTTTAAAGCACCTAAAAGAGAAGTATGAACTATACACTACAGAGAAAAGAATCGTGTAAACCTTAAAAATGCACTTCGTCCTTCCTCCTCCCCACTCAGTATGCTTTCTAAACAGGAGGTAAGTAACAATGGCATGAAAATCTAGGTCCCGGGATTTGGGAATACTGCTCCAACCCTGGGGGACACAGAGGCTGAGGGACAGAGACTGGCCTGAAGCTAAAACATCACACACACCCATCTGCTTCTCTTCTGAGCTTAAAAGCGAAATACTGTATCTGCAGACAACAGCTCTGTATCATCTTCACCCTGGCCTTATCCTCTACCGTCTCCAGAACAGGGAAAGGGCTGAGATGGAAAGTGATGGAAGAAAACACATCTTATTTTGCTTTAGTATTTAATTTTTTTTGGTGAGGCTGAGTTGCAGGAGGTGAATGACAAGCATGCAAACTTAAAATACAAACGTGGCCACAGTTCATTTAATGACACGGAAACGTAAAGTACTTCCCTAATTTAGCATATTAGATTCAGTTCAATGAAAAGGGCATAAATTAAATAACTAAAATATTTTCATTTAGTGACAAAGAATAATGTGATCTTTTTCACCCCCACAGAGAGAGCTATGAACTATAATAGGATACATACAAAGAACTGACAGATCATTTACTTTTAGTAGTCTTAATGAAGCTGAGAAGATTACTGAAATTAATCCTTCAATTTCACTTCTATCACTGGGATACTGTCTCGTTTTAAAACTGGAAGCCTTTCATCCTGAAGTCATGGTGGGTAGCTTTATACTTACCAGACAGAAAGAACACTCGCACTGGCAGGTGACTGGAAGAAAGCCCTCAAACGCTGAGACTGGCTTCATGACTTCTGTCCGCTTGAACTAGATGAAACCGACGCTCTCTAAGTTGGAAGCTGCTGATTGCTGGCGGCCTCACATGGTGCAGCCCATACTCCGGCCGCTCAGAGGCAGGATACACTGACTCCCTGTATTTTACTGTATCCTTATAGGTCAAGAACACTGGGTAACCAAGTTCTGGACTTAAGGTACTACCCCGCTAACTCGCCCTTCAAAGCCCTTTATCTTTGAATATTCCCTCCCTCCCACCTTCCTAGCCTGGCAAACTCCCCCATGGTCTTCAAGACTTAGGCCACATCAATTCTGCGAAGACGCTTCCCCTCACAGACTTTCCCTGCGCACAGAGCTGTCTTCCAGCTCCTCCAGTGGGCACGGGCGCCTTGGTGGGGTCACGCTTTTCGGCAACTTCATTAACGTATAACTTATGGAAATGGAAATTGACCTGAAAATGTTCTGATCCGTACCTTCTTCCTAGGCAAGTCCCTCACCCCTACTAAATTAAGATGATCCCTGAGTTATGGCATCACTGGAAGAGACCAGAGCACATGCCTGATTCCTGCCATGCTGATGGGCACCAAGCGGGACCAACCTTTTCTTACAACCAGAAGAGCAGGAACAAAGAGCATCTTCAAGGAAGAGCCCTGAGCTCTCTCGCACCCAGTCAAGAAACGAAGCCAGATTAGATGCTCTGTGTTTGTGGAATGAGGTGCATGGGGGCACAAACCTCATCCATGTATGATTTCACCAGTACTTGACCGACTAACGCCTCTGCATCCCGTGTCTTGTCAATTGTAGCGTAAGTCTGGAGGCAGTGCCGTATGATGTCCACATTGGAAGTCTGAAGCCCTTCTAGCAGCAGGCCTCCCAGGGACTGCTGCAGCATGGCCGTAATGTGGGCTATACGCTGCAAGAACAGAGAGACCAGGAAAGAAGGTCCAGGTACCACAGTTTCTAAAAGCTCAAATATATGTATATAATTTATATACATATGTGTTATATATATAAAGCGAGCCTCTAATTCTACCAGAATATATGTAAGATTAAAATCCCAACATTTCCTAGAGAATAACAATGAATCTCTTCTCCCCATGATTGCTTTCTTTCTTTTTTTTTTAAAGGTTTTTATTTATTTATTTGTTGAGAGAGAGCACAAGCACACAAGGAGACACAGGCAGAAAGAGAAGCAGGCTTCCTGCCAAGCAAGGAGCCCAAGGTGGGACTCAATCCCAGGACCCTCGGATCATGACCTAAGCCAGAGGCAGTGGCTTAACTGACTGAGCCACTGAGGCGTCCCCTCCCTATGATTTCTTTGAAAGTAAGTCGGCTTCATCAAAGTGAAGTTCAGACAATTACGGAATGACAAAAAGTTACTTGCCTCTTAAGCTACGGAGTAAATCTGACAAACGTGCATTTAAACCCAGTCAAGGGCTTTGGATAAATGAACTCTGACTACATCATATGATGTGTCAAGTTACATGAAATTCAGAATTAATTTTACTTGCATAGTTTGGAGACTACGCTTGTGTCTTTACACAAAATCTATCTAGTGTGACATAATGGAAGCAGGGTCCCAAGCAGGAGACACTGAAAAAAAAAAGAATTCAAAGCTAGCTTCAAAATCCTGTAGAGTAGCAATTATCAGGGGCAATGCTAGGTCAAACCAAAATCATCCAGGAAATTCGCAAACAGCAAATTGAAAATCGAAACCAACACTTGCTGGTCTTACTTTGTCCAGAAGAGGCATGCCTTTGCTCTGAACAGCATGAAAGTGTAACTGGTTAAATTCTGTGGCAATTCTCTCCAAAATCTGTCTAGTCCAGAGAGGGCTAGTAGAGACAATTAGAGAAATGTAATTCCCAAAGTTAAAAACCTGCCACCCCCACCGCCCCACATGCCTTACAGCGCTCAGGCACCTGCACCTGAACGCCATCAATTTTCATGACAAACTGTCTGTGCAGCAGGCCCCAGTGCAAGGGGTGAGGAGCGGGGAGGTCGTAGAAGCCACCGACGCAGCCTGGCCCGGGCCACAGGGCCCAGGCAAGGGGATGGAGCTATTTTAGGTCAGTGTGGGTACAACTGCATGATTCCTCCACGTTCCTCGGGCTCTCCCATTTGTGCCCTTCTTCTCCCTTCTTCTCCCATTCTCTAACCCCCTCCTCTCTCTCTTTTTTTTTTAAATATTTTATTTATTTATTTGTCAGGGATAGAGGAGAGAGAGTGAGCGAGCATAGGCAGACAGAGAGGCAGGCAGAGGCAGAGGGAGAAGCAGGCTCCCTGCCAAGCAAGGAGCCCGATGTGGGACTCGATCCCACGACACTGGGATCATGACCCGAGCCGAAGGCAGCTGCCTAACCAACTGAGCCACCCAGGTGTCCCCCCCCTCCTCTCTCTTGCCCTGTCCTACCGTTCATACCCGAAGCCCCCTCTTCTTCTCTGCCTGCCTCATTCTCCCTCCCAAGTACCTCCCCAGTACCAACTACTGCTGTCTCCTCAATCAGCTAAAACTGACCGCCTAGCAGCAACCTGGGAAATCGCTCAGAGCAGCGGACTCCAAGTTTAAATTTACCCAACGGCAGAAAGAGCAAGCTCGGTGCTCCGGGAGCTGGTGAGAAATCACTCACAGTGCATCTGCCATCAAGTGGACTGGATACACTTCCCTCTTGCCCCCCACATTAGAAAGCGTCAACCCCATTCAAAAGGAAGTCGAACAGTGAAAAAAAAAACACACAACAAAGGCCCCAAAGCCCCTGCTGGGCTCATCTACATCTGAGGATGGGCAGTCAGGTAGTAAGGAAACACACTGTAAGAAAACCCAAAATCGCTGGAGACCTGCCATGGTGTGCCCCGTCCCAGAGCATCAGAACTGGTGTGGAGGGAAGGCAAGCGCTTGGCACGACCAATGCAGAAGCCTAATCCCAACCTCTACTGACTGATCCCATGTGCATTTCCTATTTATCCTTTTCTCTGCATTTCTGGGCCTGGCAGAGCATGATGGATTTACTGTGCACTGACGCTGCTCTGGCTTTCCTGACTCTAGAGCTCAGAGCTGCTCTTCTGGAGAAAAAAGTCCTCCAAGGTAATTCTGAGCAAGAAAGTGCACAATGTCTGTTTATCAAGGACAGTGTTGCAAAGGGACAGGATTGTAGACACAGAGCTCACTGAGGTGTTTCTATCCGATGAGCACAGCAGCAACAGCAAAGACGGGAAGAACACTGGAGGGCCAGCTCCCCAGGGGCCGAACGTGGACATGGCTGGAGGGGCTGCAGGCGCTGCCAAGGGCCGCAGTGAAGCAGAGCCGCTGGAGACACACGGGCTGCAGAAGGGCCGCGAGCAGACTGTCTGCTAAGTGTGGACGAACGGGGCAGAAGCACGAGTGCAACGGGCTAGAGACACAAGCACAGTGGAGGCTGACCACTTAGTTGAATGCCTTGATGTGAAAGAGGACAGAGACCTAGGACCAGAGAATCGCTTCCTTTGGGATGTGTCCGTTCTTAATCTCCATCATGAGACATGTGGAGCATATGGTCTCTCAAGTTCCTTCCAAATCTAAAACCTTAATTCCTAAAATTTAGAAACCTAACTCCGCCTGCAAGGGGAGGGACTGTTAGCGTCACACAACAGAGCACTCAGGGCACCAGGCGACCTTGACGCAGGCAGCCCAGCTGGTATGTGTAGGACCAGCCCCGGCTACTCCCACTGCACCACTGTGCGTCTCACAGTGCTGACAGGACCTAACTACTCATTTTCTGAGTCACTCATCTACCCTGGATGATTGAAAATTCACACCAGGAAGGGAACAAGACAATCACAGTGTAACAAAGAGAGCCATCATCTTTTTCCTATTTCATAAGTTTTTCCTTTCCTGTTTGTAAATTTCAACTGGATATGTCCTATACTGTTTCATAATAATATAATGCTGGTGCAAAATACATCAATGGTAATACTCTGGGCATGTCTAGGAAAAAAAATGAGATGGAGAAAAACCAAGATGAATGGTAGGTATGCCTTAAAGATCAACAGGACTTTGCTAGTCCTCAGGGAAGGTGATTCCAAATATACTTTTACACTGCAAGCATAATGACGTGTTGGAACTGTGGTCTATAACCAAAGCGTTTATAGGAACGTGTTATAGATTTTACCATTTCATGCTCTCCACTCTCCTGGAGCTACATTCTAGCCACAAACCTGGATTTTCTTCTTGTTCAGAAATGAATTCTAACTAAGCCGTCCCCGCCTAATTAGATTGGATGTGAAGTATTAATTTATGTGCTACTTAGTTAAAAAAAAATGCTTACCTGCTTGCTTCTAGTGCAGAGGTTTCTTTCGAACTTTGTGAATTTAAGATTTTTTCATGGGTTTAAATGAGTACTTTCTTTTATTTAAAAAAATGTTTGAAATTGAAGACATTTGACACTAAAGTCTCCTTAGAGTATAACTTCTGGTGTCTTCTGTAAGTTTTGGTATGAAATAGTCTCCTTTCCATTGCTTTCAAGATTTTCTTCAGTCGTCTTATGATTTCTTCTTTGACTGAAGACTGTATTTCTTAACTTGTATGTAGTTTCAATTTTTTGTTACCAGGTTATCTTATTCTGATTCTACTGGATTGTGATCAAAGAACTGTTCTTTAAATCTTTAATTTGGAAGGCTTGTAAAGGTTTCCTTTGTTGCCTAGTATGCAATTAATCTTTACAAATATGGCTTTCCTTAGGTGTAAGAAAGAAATGTTTTCCGAGGGAAATAAGGTAGTCTATTTTCTTTTTTTTTTTAAGATTTTATTTATTTATTTGACAGACAGAGATCACAAGTAGGCAGAGAGGCAGGCAGAGAGTGAGAGAGAGGAGGAAGCAGGCTCCCCGCGGAGCAGAGAGACCGATGTGGGGCTCGATCCTAGGACCCTGGGATCATGACCTGAGCCGAACGAAGGCAGAGGCTTTAACCCACTGAGCCACCCAGGCGCCCCAGGATGTCTATTTTCTGTGTGTCCTTGTTTTTCCCTCCTTCTAGTAGATACTCCCATTTGAAAAGCTAAAATTTTACCTTGTTATTGCATTTTTAGAGTCTTCAGGTATTATGTTGTTAGATGTATACCTGCTTATACCTTTTACATCTTCTTTCCAAACTCTGCCTTTAAAAATGTCCCTCTTCATCTTAGTACCTATAACTTTAGACCCAACTTGTCTGCGATGAATTTTGCCATTCCGGCTTTCTCTTTTGCATGGTATCTCCTCACCTGATACATTCTCAATCCCTTTTGCATTTTAAGTATGTTTCTTGAACAGTGTGGATTTGTAACCTCCTGATAGGTGCTTTAATAGAAAAAGTCAGTCTGTACACATTTAAATTAATGATAAACAGTCATAATTTTATTCCTCCCATCTTATTTTGTTTTTATTTTCCCCATTTTTGATGTTTTTAATCAAGTTCATTCTTTTTGTACTTGATAAATAGAGAAGTTCTTTGCATTTTTCGATGACAGCTTAATTGAGATATAATTCACAGGCCATACCACTCACCATCTAATGTGGACAATTTAATGGCTTTCACTATATTTAACTATACTATACTGAACTACCTACACTTTTTCATTATCCTCAAAAGAAAACTTTAGCCATCACCACCAGTCTTAGGCAACCGCTAATCTACTTTCGGTCTCTGTAGATTTAGCTATTTTGGAAATTCCATATAAATCAAATTATGCAATACGTGGTCTTCTGTGACTGACTTCTCTCAATCAGCAGAATGTTTTCAAGGCTCCTCTGTGTCGTGGCACATATCAAAATTCTATTCCTTTTCAAGGCTGAATAATATTCCACAGGCTGGATGGATCACATTTTATTTATCTCTTCATCAGTTGATGAACATCAGGGTTGTTCTCACCTTTTCGCTATTACGAATAAACCCTAAACCTTCATGCACAAGTGTTTGTGTGGGCATAGTTTTTTCTTGGCTCTATACACAGGAGTGATATTGGTGTGTCATATGGCAACTCTGTGTTTTGCATTTTGAGGAGCTACTAAACCATTTCTAATGTGGCTGTGCCATTTTCCAAGCCCACCAGCAATTTACAGGTTCCAGCTCTTCACATCCTTCCAACACCTGCTTTTGGGGTTTTTGATAGTAGCCATCCACGTGGGTGGGAGGTGGTATCTCACCATGGTTTTGATTTGCATTTCCCGAGTGATTAGTGATGTTGAGCATATTTTCACGTGCTTATTGTCCCATATATTTTATATATACCTTATATGTATCTTTAAATATATATTATATATTTCATATTTTATTTATATTTAAATACATATTTAAGAATGTAAATATATTTACATAAATATGTTTATATAAATATATGATCATGTAAAATATATTTATATATACATTTATATATTAATGTATACATTTGAATATTAGAGAAATGTATATTCAAGTTCTTTGCTCATTTTTTAAGAGATTTTATTTATTTATTTGAGAGAGATTTATTGAGAGAGATCACAAGCAGGCAGAGAGGCAGGCAGAGAGAGAGGAAGAAGCAGGCTCCCTGCTGAGCAGAAAGCACGGGGCTCGATCCCAGGACTCTGAGTTCAAGACCTGAGCGGAAGGCAGCAGCTTAACCCACTGAGCCACCCAGGCGCCCCTCTTTGCTCATTTCTTAACTTGGTTGTCTTTTTATTTGAGTTGTAAGAATTCTTCACACAGTCTGCATGCATGTTCCTTATATATGACCTGCAAATATTTTCTCCCATTTAGTGGCTTGTCTTTTGACTTTGTCAATGGGGTCCTTGGAAGCACAAAACTGGGATATTTTGGTTGAGTCCCATTTATTTGTTTATTATTTTTTTTAAGTTGCTTGTACTTTGGTGTTTGGCTGAGGAGCCGTTGTTAGATTCAAGACCACTAACATTTACCTTTGTGTTTTCTTCTGAAAACTTTATCATTTTACTTTATTTTTATTTTTTAAAAGATTTTATTTATTTGAGAAAGAGACAATGAGAGAGAGCATGAGCGAGGAGAAGGTCAGAGGGAGAAGCAGACTCCCTGTGGAGCTTGGAGCCTGATGCAGGACTCAATCCGGGAACTCCGGGATCATGACCTGAGCAGAAGGCAGCCGTCCAACCAACTGAGCTACCCAGGCATCCCGAACTTTATCATTTTAATGCTTACACTTATGTCTTTGATGCATTTGGGGTTATTTTCTCTGTATGGTGTGAGGCAGGACTCCTGTTTCATTATTTGCATGTGGCTGCTTGGGAGTAAAATACTGTTCTTACCCCCATTGAATTGTTTGGCACCCTTGTCAAACATTAGTTGACTGTAATTTATTTTCCTTTTTTTTTTTTCCCCATTGTGGCATTTCACGTGCCATGTATATTATATTTCTAGGAAAAAGGAATCCCAGGATTTTCCCTCCTGCCTGGATTCTTCCTTCTTCATGGTGCATGATGCCAGAAGAATTTTTCCATGCAGTGAAACCAAACTGAGGGGATGGAAATATTCTGCCACTTTTCTAGATCTTTCAGTTATACAAGTCTAGGGCTGGTCATGCCACACTTGTTTAACTTGCCCGTGAGGTTCACAGCAGTTTTCCCAGCTCTGTGGTCATCAATAATTTCAAATTTGCCAATGTACTCATGCTTCGTCATCACAGTGAGGAAACGGGACGATGACTTTGGTGCAGGGCCTCCTAAGAACCTGGCCTTCGCCCCTCCTTTCAGCAGTGTTAATGTTCTTGAGGGCATCTGTGGGACATTTGTTCACACTGTTACTGCGGCACGGAAAGATGGCAGAAAAAGCTTTTTTCCCTTTTATTATTATTTGGTCTTGTTCTCCTTCCCTTTCTCATAACTGAATGCGTATTTCCCCTTCGTCATTTGAAAACTGCATACTGTTCTCCAGCTGTTTTCCCCAGACGAGACCTTGCGTATCAAGAATCCTTATTTCACGGTTATTATACACAATCTTAAAGATTTATGACTGTCCGCTTATTTTACACATGCATACACACGAAGCACTAAATACGGACTTTATCTGAATGGCTAAATGTTGGCCAAGACAGAAGCCAGTTGTAGTGGGAACTGATAGGATAAAGATATAGTCTGAAGTTTTTGTTCTTTAAAAAAAGCCTTCATGGGGCACCTGGGTGGCTCAGTGGGTTAATCCGCTGCCTTCAGCTCAGGTCATGATCCCAGGGTCCTGGGATCAAGTCCTGCATCGGATTCTCTGTTCAGTGGGGAGCCTGCTTCCCCCTCTCTGCCTGCCTCTCTGCCTACTTGTGATCTCTGTCTTTCAAATAAATAAAATCTTAAAAAAAAAAGGCCTTCATATTTTATTTAAAATTTTAGGTGTCCGAATTCAAAAGGTTAACAATATAGTATAATAATAATAATAATAATAATAATAATATATCATCTAATAATAAAATAATAATAATTTCTCCTGCATAGTCACTGCTGCACACTAGTAAAATGAAATGTTTCTTTTCTTTTCTTTTTTAAAGATTTTATTTATTTCATTTATTTGACAGACAGAGATCACAAGTAGGCAGAGAGGCAGGCAGAGAGAGAAGGAGGGAAGTGGGCTCCCCGCTGAGCAAAGAGCCCGACGTGGGGCTCGATCCCAGCCAAAGGCAGAAGCTTAAACCACCCAGGCGCCCCAAGATGTTTATTTTCATTTGGGATTATGGAGGGGCAAGGTGTTTTTGGCTCTCCTGCTGAAGTAGGGACTCGGTCAGTATTGTCTCCACCTTTTTCCCTAATAGTAGCTCTGGAAGATGAAGACGTCCCTCCATCTCCCAGACATGAGGGTTTGACCAGGACATGGGATGGTATAAGCTCATTGACATAGTCTCATGAACTAAGCCCTGGTTTATTGGTCACAGTCGTTCTCCAAGTATTTTCAGGAATAAACTTCAGGTGTTGCCCTTACTCTAATTTTTCTTTCTGAGATTTCTGACTGCAATCGCTACTTCCTGCAGTCACTCAAGGAGAAACGAGGCATGTGGCAGCGCAACAGTGTGTTTTTCTTTCAATATGACAGAATCACTCTTGATTTCTGTACGCATCTCGGATTTTCATATACGAACATGGATTTTGGTGTCTACCCTGAGGAGATAATACATATGGTGTGAGCTACACATGTATTCTCATGACACGTCACCTGGGTTACCCAGAACTTTCTGGGCCCGGCAGAAAGGCAGAAACCCAGGTGAATTCCTCATTGTTCCAGCAGGCTGTCAGCCCTCAAAGGCCTTCTGGATGTGTTTGTGCATCGCAATGTCTGCTGTGTAAGATACAGAAAGAGCACAGTAGTTCAGGGGGAAAATATTTAGGAACACATTTTCCAGGAGGAACCAGGATTCAGTTTGGGTGACTCTTGACCATTTTTCATCTTCTGACGACTGAAAGTGGTAGTTAATCTACAGTCATGGTTTTAACATGCATTTCGAATGTAATGTGAGTTTCTATCAACATAAAACTATAAGAACTGTCTTCCTAAAGGGCATTCATGTAAGGCCCGTTATTTTCCAGCTTGATTAATGAAAACAAAAATTTTCTGTAATGCTTTCTTCCTACTCTGTATTAGTTTTCAGAACTGGATTGAAAGTGATTTATTGTGGATAGGGTTATACCTGCTCGTGGAATTTTTTTCTGTTCCTGGGTTTTTAAAGGTGGCAGAGTTGACTTTCTGATTTTAATTCATCTTCACTAGATGAAGAATTCACAAATAGGACTTTTTTCTTGAAATAACCATAGCCTAGGGGCGCTTGGGTGGCTCAGGTCATGATCTCAGGGTCCTGGGATTGAGTTCCACATCGGGCTCCCTGCTCAGTGGGGAGCCTGCTTCACTCTTTGCCTCCCCCTCTGCTTATGCTTTCTCTAATAAGTAAATAAATAAATAACCTAAAAAAAAAAGAATTTGTATTTGACTGGAGCTTCATGTGGAGTGACAGATCAACAGAAAGACAAAGGAATAAGAGACAGGAAGCAATGAAGGAAAACACAGAGGTGCACAGTATAGACAGATGTTCCTCGGCTTATGACGGCCTCAGCTTCTAATAAACCCATTGTTCAGCTGGAAATCTCTTTAGTTGAAAATGCATGGAAAACACCTAAGTGACTGAACATCAGAGCTTAGCCCCGCCAAACTTAAATGTCTTGAGAACACTTACAGTATTGCACAGTTGGGCAAAATCCTCTAACACAAAGCCTATTTCACAATAAAGTGTCTGGTATCTCATGTAACTTACTGAACACTGCACTGAAAGCCAGAACAGGACGGTTCAAGTGTGTTGGTTGCTGACCCTCGTGATCACGTGGTTTGCCTGGGGGCTGTGCTCGCTGCCCCTGCCCAGCATTACAAAAGAGGACCCTACTGTAGATCGCCAGCCTGGGAAAAGATCCAAACTAAATGCATATCACTTCTGCACTATTATAAAAAGTCAAAAAACCATAAACTGAACCAAGGTGAAGTCAGGGATCTTCTGTACCAGGTGTGTTAGGGAAGGTCAAGTGCTCCTGTCTGGCCAGGAACCATAGTGGTATGGGGGAAAGTTCCACAGTAGAAAGTTCTACAGCAGAGAACCACTAGGACTCAAGCACCAACGGTCACAGGTTACGCCAGGAAGACTGGATGCTCTTCTGTGGGCGATGAGAAGCCACGAGCGACTCAGGAAGGCTGAAGAGCTCTGGGCAGGTGGGACAGCTGAGGGCTGCAATGAAGAGGGACAGGTGGAACTGGGAGACCAGGTGGGGAGAGCCCGCTACCCTCGAACAAAAGGCAACAAAGGTCTGGACTGGGATGACGGAGATGGTGGAAGGTAATGGGATATTCATGAAGCAGAACTGGAAAGCCATGGAAATGAAATAAGAGAGGGAGGGAAAACCGTTCATGACTTTAATTGCCATCAGTATAAAACGTGTTGAATTAAAATGAATTGGTATTTCTAGACCGATGATGACATCACAATAATGGAAGGAAACCAATTTTGATTTTGAGCCTGGTTAAGGAGACAGTATAGACAAGAGAAAAGCAGAGGCTCTGGAGTCACACAAATGTCACCATTGAGATTCGTCCCCACTCTTCATTCCCTTCCCTGTAAACCCAGGCAAGTGACACCTGCCTTACAGCACTGGTAACAAATAGGGAAGAGCACACGTTCCCACGTTCCCGGGTCAGACAGGACAGCCAGGGATCAGCGGCACATGAGGAGGTGACAGGTGGTCACTAAACTGAGCTCAGGTGCATACACAGCATTTTACGTCACCTTGAGATGGCTCCTCTTGTGACCTCTCGAAGAAGGTGGCAGTGGTGAGGAACGAACTCCAGGAGCTTATTAGCATACATGATCTTCAGGCCGTCTGGATGAGACTCAACGATCTGCTCTACAATCACCTAGCAGAAGGAAGAGCATTTTATTTTTATTTATTTATTTGTTTGTTTGTTTGTTTGTGTTTTTGTTTGTTTTTAAAGCACCTAAAAGAGAAGTATGAACTATACACTACAGAGAAAAGAATCGTGTAAACCTTAAAAATGCACTTCGTCCTTCCTCCTCCCCACTCAGTATGCTTTCTAAACAGGAGGTAAGTAACAATGGCATGAAAATCTAGGTCCCGGGATTTGGGAATACTGCTCCAACCCTGGGGGACACAGAGGCTGAGGGACAGAGACTGGCCTGAAGCTAAAACATCACACACACCCATCTGCTTCTCTTCTGAGCTTAAAAGCGAAATACTGTATCTGCAGACAACAGCTCTGTATCATCTTCACCCTGGCCTTATCCTCTACCGTCTCCAGAACAGGGAAAGGGCTGAGATGGAAAGTGATGGAAGAAAACACATCTTATTTTGCTTTAGTATTTAATTTTTTTTGGTGAGGCTGAGTTGCAGGAGGTGAATGACAAGCATGCAAACTTAAAATACAAACGTGGCCACAGTTCATTTAATGACACGGAAACGTAAAGTACTTCCCTAATTTAGCATATTAGATTCAGTTCAATGAAAAGGGCATAAATTAAATAACTAAAATATTTTCATTTAGTGACAAAGAATAATGTGATCTTTTTCACCCCCACAGAGAGAGCTATGAACTATAATAGGATACATACAAAGAACTGACAGATCATTTACTTTTAGTAGTCTTAATGAAGCTGAGAAGATTACTGAAATTAATCCTTCAATTTCACTTCTATCACTGGGATACTGTCTCGTTTTAAAACTGGAAGCCTTTCATCCTGAAGTCATGGTGGGTAGCTTTATACTTACCAGACAGAAAGAACACTCGCACTGGCAGGTGACTGGAAGAAAGCCCTCAAACGCTGAGACTGGCTTCATGACTTCTGTCCGCTTGAACTAGATGAAACCGACGCTCTCTAAGTTGGAAGCTGCTGATTGCTGGCGGCCTCACATGGTGCAGCCCATACTCCGGCCGCTCAGAGGCAGGATACACTGACTCCCTGTATTTTACTGTATCCTTATAGGTCAAGAACACTGGGTAACCAAGTTCTGGACTTAAGGTACTACCCCGCTAACTCGCCCTTCAAAGCCCTTTATCTTTGAATATTCCCTCCCTCCCACCTTCCTAGCCTGGCAAACTCCCCCATGGTCTTCAAGACTTAGGCCACATCAATTCTGCGAAGACGCTTCCCCTCACAGACTTTCCCTGCGCACAGAGCTGTCTTCCAGCTCCTCCAGTGGGCACGGGCGCCTTGGTGGGGTCACGCTTTTCGGCAACTTCAGTAACGTATAACTTATGGAAATGGAAATTGACCTGAAAATGTTCTGATCCGTACCTTCTTCCTAGGCAAGTCTCTCACCCCTACTAAATTAAGATGATCCCTGAGTTATGGCATCACTGGAAGAGACCAGAGCGCATGCCTGATTCCTGCCATGCTGATGGGCACCAAGCGGGACCAACCTTTTCTTACAACCAGAAGAGCAGGAACAAAGAGCATCTTCAAGGAAGAGCCCTGAGCTCTCTCGTACCCAGTCAAGAAACGAAGCCAGATTAGATGCTCTGTGTTTGTGGAATGAGGTGCATGGGGGCACAAACCTCATCCATGTATGATTTCACCAGTACTTGACCGACTAACGCCTCTGCATCCCGTGTCTTGTCAATTGTAGCGTAAGTCTGGAGGCAGTGCCGTATGATGTCCACATTGGAAGTCTGAAGCCCTTCTAGCAGCAGGCCTCCCAGGGACTGCTGCAGCATGGCCGTAATGTGGGCTATACGCTGCAAGAACAGAGAGACCAGGAAAGAAGGTCCAGGTACCACAGTTTCTAAAAGCTCAAATATATGTGTATAATTTATATACATATGTGTTATATATATAAAGCGAGCCTCTAATTCTACCAGAATATATGTAAGATTAAAATCCCAACATTTCCTAGAGAATAACAATGAATCTCTTCTCCCCATGATTGCTTTCTTTCTTTTTTTTTTAAGGTTTTTATTTATTTATTTGTCGAGAGAGAGCACAAGCACACAAGGAGACACAGGCAGAAAGAGAAGCAGGCTTCCTGCCAAGCAAGGAGCCCAAGGTGGGACTCAATCCCAGGACCCTCGGATCATGACCTAAGCCAGAGGCAGTAGCTCAACTGACTGAGCCACTGAGGCGTCCCCTCCCTATGATTTCTTTGAAAGTAAGTCGGCTTCATCAAAGTGAAGTTTAGACAATTACGGAATGACAAAAAGTTATTTGCCTCTTAAGCTACGGAGTAAATCTGACAAACGTGCATTTAAACCCAGTCAAGGGCTTTGGATAAATGAACTCTGACTACATCATATGATGTGTCAAGTTACATGAAATTCAGAATTAATTTTACTTGCATAGTTTGGAGACTACGCTTGTGTCTTTACACAAAATCTATCTAGTGTGACATAATGGAAGCAGGGTCCCAAGCAGGAGACACTGAAAAAAAAAAATATTCAAAGCTAGCTTCAAAATCCTGTAGAGTAGCAATTATCAGGGGCAATGCTAGGTCAAACCAAAATCATCCAGGAAATTCGCAAACAGCAAATTGAAAATCGAAACCAACACTTGCTGGTCTTACTTTGTCCAGAAGAGGCATGCCTTTGCTCTGAACAGCATGAAAGTGTAACTGGTTAAATTCTGTGGCAATTCTCTCCAAAATCTGTCTAGTCCAGAGAGGGCTAATAGAGACAATTAGAGAAATGTAATTCCCAAAGTTAAAAACCTGCCACCCCCACGCCCCACATGCCTTACAGCGCTCAGGCACTTGCACCTGAACGCCATCAATTTTCATGACAAACTGTCTGTGCAGCAGGCCCCAGTGCAAGGGGTGAGGAGCGGGGAGGTCGTAGAAGCCACCGACGCAGCCTGGCCCGGGCCACAGGGCCCAGGCAAGGGGATGGAGCTATTTTAGGTCAGTGTGGGTACAACTGCATGATTCCTCCACGTTCCTCGGGCTCTCCCATTCGTGCCCTTCTTCTCCCTTCTTCTCCCATTCTCTAACCCCCTCCTCTCTCTTGCCCTGTCCTACCGTTCATACCCGAAGCCCCCTCTTCTTCTCTGCCTGCCTCATTCTCCCTCCCAAGTACCTCCCCAGTACCAACTACTGCTGTCTCCTCAATCAGCTAAAACTGACCGCCTAGCAGCAACCTGGGAAATCGCTCAGAGCAGCGGACTCCAAGTTTAAATTTACCCAACGGCAGAAAGAGCAAGCTCGGTGCTCCGGGAGCTGGTGAGAAATCACTCACAGTGCATCTGCCATCAAGTGGACTGGATACACTTCCCTCTTGCCCCCCACATTAGAAAGCGTCAACCCCATTCAAAAGGAAGTCGAACAGTGAAAGAAAAAAAAACACACAACAAAGGCCCCAAAGCCCCTGCTGGGCTCATCTACATCTGAGGATGGGCAGTCAGGTAGTAAGGAAACACACTGTAAGAAAACCCAAAATCGCTGGAGACCTGCCATGGTGTGCCCCGTCCCAGAGCATCAGAACTGGTGTGGAGGGAAGGCAAGCGCTTGGCACGAACAGTGCCGAAGCCTAATCCCAACCTCTACTGACTGATCCCATGCGCATTTCCTATTTATCCTTTTCTCGACATTTCTGGGCCTGGCAGAGCATGATGGATTTACTGTGCACTGACGCTGCTCTGGCTTTCCTGACTCTAGAGCTCAGAGCTGCTCTTCTGGAGAAAAAAGTCCTCCAAGGTAATTCTGAGCAAGAAAGCACACAATGTCTGTTTATCAAGGACAGTGTTGCAAAGGGACAGGATTGTAGACACAGAGCTCACTGAGGTGTTTCTATCCGATGAGCACAGCAGCAACAGCAAAGACAGGAAGAACACGGGAGGGCCAGCTCCCCAGGGGCCGAACGTGGACATGGCTGGAGGGGCTGCAGGCTCTGCCAAGGGCCGAAGTGAAGCAGAGCCGCTGGAGACACAAGGGCTGCAGAAGGGCCGCGTGCAGACTGTCTGCTAAGTGTGGACGAACGGGGCAGAAGCACGAGTGCAACGGGCTAGAGACACAAGCACAGTGGAGGCTGACCACTTAGTTGAATGCCTTGATGTGAAAGGGGACAGAGACCTAGGACCAGAGAATCGCTTCCTTTGGGATGTGTCCGTTCTAAATCTCCATCATGAGACATGTGGAGCATATGGTCTCTCAAGTTCCTTCCAAATCTAAAACCTTAATTCCTAAAATTTAGAAACCTCACTCCGCCTGCAAGGGGAGGGACTGTTAGCATCACACAACAGAGCACTCAGGGCACCAGGCGACCTTGACGCAGGCAGCCCAGCTGGTATGTGTAGGACCAGCCCCGGCTACACCCACTGCACCACTTTGCGTCTCACAGTGCTGACAGGACCTAACTACTCATTTTCTGAGTCACTCATCTACCCTGGCTGATTGAAAATTCACACCAGGAAGGGAACAAGACAATCACAGTATAACAAAGAGAGCCATCATCTTTTTCCTATTTCATAAGTTTTTCCTTTCCTGTTTGTAAATTTCAACTGGATATGTCCTATACTGTTTCATAATAATATAATGCTGGTGCAAAATACATCAATGGTAATACTCTGGGCATGTCTAGAAAAAAAATGAGATGGAGAAAAACCAAGATGAATGGTAGCTATGCCTTAAAGTTCAACCGGACTTTGCTAGTCCTCAGGGAAGGTGATTCCAAATATACTTTTACACTGCAAGCATAATGACGTGTTGGAACTGTGGTCTATAACCAAAGGGTTTATAGGAACGTGTTATAGATTTCACTATTTCATGCTCTCCACTCTCCTGGAGCTACATTCTAGCCACAAACCTGGATTTTCTTCTTGTTCAGAAATGAATTCTAACTAAGCCGTACCCGCCTAATTAGATTGGATGTGAAGTATTAATTTATGTGCTACTTAGTTAAAAAAAAAATGCTTACCTGCTTGCTTCTAGTGCAGAGGTTTCTTTCGAACTTTGTGAATTTAAGATTTTTTCAATCTTTTCAACTGATCAAATAACTTGTATAAGCCTCAACACACACATCTATAAAAATAAAAATTAAGCAAACAAAAAACGTCACCATCTTTACTCTTAATCATCTTTATTTCCCATGCTAAATGCAGGAAAATATAAGACCAAAAGTTAACTTCAAATATATAGGGCATGCTATATTTTGAATATTTCTATGAAACACAGACTTCTCAAGAATGCAAATCTTAGTTCTAGAATAAGCATACTTCCATATTCTATTGCAAGTTTATAGAGGAAAAAAAAAAAAACCCTAGATTTTGCTTTCTCATATTCTATACTCTTATTTCTTTTTTTCCCCATCCTGAATCTTTCTATGGGCATTTCTTTCCTATTTTTTTAAAAAAGATTTGTTTATTTGAGAGAGAGAGAGACTGCATGTGCGCGTGCAGGGGAGGGGCAGAGGGAGAGAGAGAATCTCGAGCAGACATCCTGCTGAACACAGAGCTCAATGCGGGGCTCAATCTCATGATCCTGAGATCATGACCTGAGCCAAAATCAAGAGTCAGACGTTTAACCAACTGAGCCACCAGGCGCCCCTCCATTTGTTTTCTTATGGCCCTTTATTCATGTTTTAACTTTGGCTTCCGATTGTACTGGCCCTCTCAGTTTACATGTGCATATACCTATATGCCCAAGCACCAAATCATTAAAGACCTTTTACACTACAAATATTATCAAAGAGGTTGAGGGACATTATGAAAACTCTCATCCTTAAAGAACAAAAAAATACAAAGTCATCCATTCAATAAATAATAATAATAATGAACACCCCTGGGAGCTCGATATTCATTCTGACGGGGGGTGGGGGGGGCACGAGAAAATAAAGCAAGAAATACACCCTGCTCTCACAAAGCTTACTGTTTTGTCTGGAAGCGCACGACAAGCATTCTTTGGACAAAAGCTGTGAGGAGATCCAGAGGCGAATTAAACAGAAGGTCCCTCAAACAGGCTTCTCCCCACTGAGATTTTAACAAATATGCTAATAATACACATAGAAAACATTGTACAGAGCAGCAGGCGAGAGTCAGAAGCCCAGACTCCCAATGCCCGCTGTGCCCCTACATCGTTATGCTCATGAATGATATCGGGGACACTTGGAACTGGAGATAGCACTAAGGGGCACACTCCCGGGGTGAGCCCTCAGATGTACAGAGCCATTGCCTGTCTCACACACCTGAAACTAAGCCAAAACCGCATGCTAACTACTGGGAATTGAAAAAATTAAAGTGAACACCAGAACATAAAGAACACAGGATCAGAAAATAACAGCAAACCTACAGCAGAATCCTGAGTTTGCTTTGGAAAGCCCACTTCTCCCCTAGTCTTTAATATAGGCCTATTTTCTTTACAGGGCCGCTGACAATTTATACAGTCGTTAACTGTCAAGCGCTGCACCGACAAAAGTTATCACTGTTTCTTGTTCTGGAAAAAGTGGGTGATATTGAGATCGTGTGGGTACCTCTGAAATTCTGTCTTCTTATTTCAGGTAGATAACGTGACATAATGCATAAAATGCACATGCGTGAGAACTTTAAAAAAAAGCTAAATTAAAAAAAAAGAAAAAAAGCTGAATAGTGCTGACAAGTTCACGGAGACAAGAGGAGAGGGCTTCAACTGGCATGCAGCATAAGAAATCTACTGGAGGGTACCTTTTTCTTCCTTATGTCCTCTTGTTACACATTCGTTCATCTACTGCCCGAATTCCTTCACTGACTGATGACCTGAGACTCTTTAAAAGAATAATAAAGAAAATGTATTACAGACATTGTTTTGTCACATTATCAATTTCCTACATCTCATTCAATTCCACAAAAATTAATACCTGTGCACCAGTACTATGCAGATATTGACAAAAAAAAAAACATGATATACCAGACACAGTTACTGTTGAGGGGACTCATGACCTGGGGGCATAATGACACGAAGGCAGGGTCGCATGGCTAGAAGAAGAATGACATATACAGTGAAAGTTATGGGGATGAGGGGGCTTAGAATGGAGAACAGATAATATGAAGCAAAGTACAGGAGAGTCTGGAAATGCGACGGGGTTCGAATCGGACTCTGAAAGCCATGTGTACACAGCTGCCGAGGTGGGGAGGGGATGGGGAGCAGATGTAAGTGCACACACACTCAGGGGCAGGGTCAGACAGGCACACAGCCATGTGCACTGCAGGCTTCCTTCTGGAGAGAAGCAGAAATAGGAATGGAGGGCCAACTTCACTGAGATGAAGTCTTTAGATTCTGCATATTTTGGAGAACGAAAGAATGTCAAAGCACTGATGCATGATGATGAAATGTGGGTATGGAAATACCAGGAATCAAGAATGAAGAACAGAAGACCAGAAAAAGGCAGAGCACAGAGGTAGAGAAACATGTCCAGAAGCTAATGAATAAAGAGATAATTAGGAATTAGGGCCAAAACAAAGGTTAACAGAAACAACTAGAATGAAGTAGGCAGATCACAAAAATTCCACAGGAAGGTGAATTATTTCACTCCATCAACATTATGAAACACCTCCTGGACGTCAGTATTGTGGCAGCCTACAGGGATGCAATGAAGACAGATATAATCGTATCCCTCAGTGATCTGAGAATCTCACAGAACAGCTTCAGAGTTGGGACCAGAAAGGCAGGTCAGGCCTGTGGCTGAGCAGGACCAAAGTGGCCATAAAAACAGGCCATGGAAAAGGGAGGGTATATGGTGATGGCAGGGGGTGAGGTGGGACGGGAGCCTGTGTGAGTAGAGCAAATCTGCCTCCAGGGAGGGGGTTCGAGAGAAGAGTGGGAGGCCAAAGGAAGGCTAGGCTTGGGAAACAACACCACTATGAGGCCCCGGGAGGAAGAGGCACACCAAGGAGGCAGTGGGAGAGCCCCACAGCGGCTGGTGTGGAATCCAACAGCGGACCATGAAAATCCCTTCCATTCCAAGGAAAAGTATCTTTAACAAGATTTTGTAAAATTCAAATGAGACATAAACCATGGAAAGTATTGGCTACCTCAAGGCACAACACAAGATTTTTTTTTTAAAGATTTTATTTATTTATTTGACAGAGAGAAATCACAAGTAGATGGAGAGGCAGGCAGAGAGAGAGAGAGAGGGAAGCAGGCTCTCTGCTGAGCAGTGAGCCCGATGCGGGACTAGATCCCAGGACTCTGAGATCATGACCTGAGCCGAAGGCAGCGGCTTAACCCACTGAGCCACCCAGGCGCCCACAACTCAAGATTTTTACCTGTTTCACGAACTCTTTCCTGCCTGCCCCTCCCCTAGACTTCTCAGCACTGATATTTCCATTACTTCGCATTTTTCTTGGTTCTAACCATGTACTGTGTCTTCCCTTAAATTAAGTTCTCCTTATATTCTCTGTAGGATGCAGGCACTGTCTTAGGGGAGGGACGCAAGAGGCCACTCAAGCTAGAGGAGACACACAAGGAAGGATGGTGTCGTTTATGACTAGTTTACGACAGGACATCAGAATGAACAGAGGCCATAAGTCAGGGCACCAGACACAGACGGGGGGGGGGGGGGCGGCAGGGGAAACAGGGCAGCACAGTTTTCTGTTAGAAGTGATGCCACAACTGCCCCTCCACTGTTCACCAGGTGGAATTCCTATTCCCAATGGCTTAGAGGTGGGGAGTCCCATTCCCACAACAGAGATTTTTCTGAGAGAATATTCAAATGTAGCATTTATGAAGTATTACATTTTATTTATATTATCCTTCAGTTCCATTAGGGATTACACAATTTTTGTAGATCAGCCCAGGAACCTAACCACACGTAGATTACATGGGGTGGAGGGGGGAACTTTACAAGATTACAAACTGTTAAAATACAAGTCATTCGTAAGTTAGAAACCACTTACATATGACCAAAGTGGCATTAATAAGTTGAATTTGGAAATATGCTTCCTCTCCCCTGACATTTTAAGGTTGTCTACTCTGAGAATATGTCTTCTTCAAATCGAACATGTTTTTTTAGGTTGTTAGCATATGCAAAAACAAAATCATTTACAACTCTTCTGAAGGTGAATATTATAATCATGAACCGTTAAAATACAACCACCAGTACCAACAAACTAACAGATGAAAAGAATTCTTAGAGAAAAACCGACGAGGACAACAGGCGTCAGAGCAGACTGTTTTCATTAATTGGGGACTTACCAGAACTTCTCGTAACTGTCGCAAAGGCACAGAAAGTTGATTGAGGGCTTTGTCCATGCCAACCTAAAGGGGAACTTCCCCTCTACCACTGTTGCCAGACTAACCTTACCTATCCTGCAGGGTCAGGTCGGCCTGGCCCTTTATCTGTTGCTCTCCTCTGAGTGGTTAGTTTTTCATAGAAACCGTGCTTTGCTTTTGTCAGGATTTACCCTGGATTATCAAAACCCTTTTCTTCTGCCAGTGAAGCCCAAGAAACAGTCCTAATGAGAGAACCAGGAACTCAAACAGATCATATTTATCCTGAATGTTCTGTCCAAAATGAAAAATTCATTTCTGAGGTGCCTCAAGATCTCTGAGAATGGAAGTTTCACCAACTCTGTCATGTAGGGCATCAATTCCGATTCTGTGTCAATTGTCCTACTTTCCCAGCTAGTAATTCTCTACCTCTCAAATACACTCTCAACCGTTTCCCCTTTCAAATGCAGTTCCTCTTAGACTCTTCACAAGGCACTTGGGGCCTGCAGGTCATTGGCTACTGCCCTCTGTACCTTGGGTCTAACAGCTGCGGGGCATCAAGATGAGCACGTCTCTTGTTCTAGTACTTAATATACTTTGGGGCACATGGTAAGCAATAATCACTTCTTTAGTTGATCCAAGTGTTGGATCTTTCTTAATTATTCTACTACCACAATTTACTTGTTTTAAGATTTGTCTGCCCCCCCATTTTAATATCTCTTAAGGTGGCACTCACCTTGTACTTGATGACATATCCTATTTTAACTGACAGCATTTCTCTATCTTAGTCGAACATAAACTATAGTGCATCTTACCCTTGATGAAAGCTAGGATGCAATTAAATACTCTATTATGGTTACGATTCTGATATTTGAAATCCTCCAGTAGCTCCCTGTGCCCCCACAGTGTAGTACCTCACCTCCTTGCCATAGTATACAAACCTTCTCACCCCCAGTGTTAACCCCGGGGCTCAGCCTCCATCCACAGGTGATGCTGCCAGATCAGCTGTCGGTTGTCATGAACTTGCTGTAGTTTCCCGAATGCACTGTGCTGCCTCCTGGCACTCTGAAACTTGACACACTCATCCTCATTCTTCGCTTTGCCCTTGTCTATCACCTCCCTTGAAAATCTGTTCCTAAGTGGCTTTTCCCAGCTCCCACCTACCCTTGGCAGTCTATTATCTCCCTGTGGTAAAGCCTGTCACACTGCACCATGGACATGCCCGTTGTCCCCCTGAGAAGAGAAAAGGGACAATGAGGGCCCCCATCATTTGCAGCTCTAGTGCCGAGCACCATGCCTGGCTTGTAGGAAATGCCAGATCATGAAGACAAACGGAGATCATCCTCTGGCTAAAACCAGCTCTTCTTTGCCTACCGCAGGATCTGGATCAATAAAGAGCAGCCAGTTATTATTGCTGGTTTTCTAGGGATTTTTACCCCATATATTTCCCAGGTCTTTACTCTTTTTGTAGCACTTTAATTCAGGCTTCAACCACTTCCTAGTCAGATCAGGTGAAATCATTTTCCTTCCTATACCCTCGATGTATTTCACATCTAGTAATTCTTTTTTTAAAGATCTTATTTACCCATTTGATAGACAGATCTCAAGTAGGTAGAGAGGGAGGCAGAGAGAGAGGGGGGAAGCAGGCTCCCCGCTGAGCAGAGAGCCCGATGTGGGGCTCCATCCCAGGACCCTGATATCATGACCTGAGCTGAAGGCAGAGGCCTAAACCACTGAACCACCCAGGAGCCCCCATATCTGGTAATTTTTAACCATCGTGGATTTGCTGCATCAAATAGTTCCTTCTTCTTCAAATATAAATATATAAATAAAGTGATTAGGTCACTCGCATGGCTTAGGAGAATGTCATACCTTTAGTAGCAAACTTGAAATCTTGGCCATTGGTTTTGATTTTTGTTTTGGTTAGATTTGGTTCGGTTTTTGTCATTTTAAAAATCCCTCCAGCCCTTGGCTCTGTCTGACCTGAATGCTTTCAGCTGTTTCTGAAACAAAATTGTCCAGGCAGCGAAAACTCTCATGTTTACAGTGGCGCCCCTTCTGAACACTCTGTTAATAAAAAGTTTTTTTTGTTTTTGTTTTTGTTTTTTGGCTATGGTAAATGTGGAACAACAATGAGGTATTTCAAAGAGGTGAGCCACAGATAAATTTCTCTAAGTGTGGGTGAAGGTTACTCAAAAAGGAACTTGACAAGGCTTTTAAAGATATCGACAATCATTATAACATAACGTGACTGATTGTTACCGTGCTCTTAACTGGGCAAACACTTGTTGGCTTCCAAGAAAGACTAACATAGTTGAGATGGTTCTAGCGGCCTTCTAGCACAGGGTCTCATGAGGCAGGGATTCTAGCCACTGGCTGTGCAAGGCATGAGGCCTGTTAGTGATTCTATTTTTTCCTCTGCAGAATAGGTCTTTCTACATTCCAGGTCCTTTCTACCCCAATAAATAATGCGGCGATTCTCTCAGTGAGTTGTACTATTGGTTTAAATAGCCAACTGTCTCTTTAAAGGACTTTTGATTAAATTCCTTTAATAAAAAAGTCCTTTCAAAGAAATCTTTTTTCTTTATTTTTTATTTTTTATCCCATATGTTTACTCTGATCGTGGAACTTTGTCATTTTGACATTCTCTGCTGATTAAAATATTCTTCATCATCAGCACCTACTGCTCTCCTCTCCTGGTGGTCTCTCTGGAAAGGGTCTTCTCTAGCTCTTCTAGCAGGAGATGGGCACTTCCCCTCTACCCCTGTTGCCAGACTAACCTTACCTATCCTGCAGGGTCAGGTCGGCCTGGCCCTTTATCTGCTGTTCTCCTCTGAGTGGTTAGATTTTCATAGATCCCGTGCTTTGCTTTTGTCAGGATTTACCTGGATTATCAAAATCCTTTTCTTGTGCCAGTGAAGCCTAAGAAACAGTCCTAATGAGAGAACCAGGAACTCAAACAGATCATATTTATCCTGAATGATCTGTCCAAAATGAAAAATTCGTTTCTGAGGAGCCTCAAGATCTCTGAGAAGGGAAGTTTCACCAACTCTGTCATGTAGGGCATGAATTCTGATTCTGTGTCAATTGTCCTACTTTCCCAGCTAGTAATTCTCTACCTCAGAAAGCCCACTCTCAATCGTTTCCTCTTTCAAAGGCAGTTGCTCTTAGAGTCTGCACATGGCCCTTGGGGCGTGTTGGTCATTGGCTACTGCCCTCTGTACCTTGGGTCTAACAGCTGCGGGGCATCAAGATGAGCACGTCTCTTGTTCTAGTACTTAATATACTTTGGGGCACATGGTAAGCAATAATCACTTCTTTAGTTGATCCAAGTGTTGGATCTTTCTTAATTATTTTACTACCACAATTTACTTGTTCTAAGATTTGTCCCCCTCCCCATTTTAATATCTGTTAAGGTGGCACTCACCTTGCACTTGATGACATATCCTAGTTTAACTGACAGCATTTCACTTTCTTAGTCGAACATAAACTACAGTGCATCTTACCCTTGATGAAAGCTAGGATGCAATTAAATACTCTATTATGGTTACTATTCTGATATTTGAAATCCTCCGGGGGCTCCCTGTGCCCCCACAGTGTAGTACCTCACCTGCTCGCCATAGTATACAAACCCTCTCACCCCCAGTGTTAACCCCGGGGCTCAGCCTCCATCCCCAGGTGATGCTGCCAGATCATTGTCGGTTGTCATGAACTTGCTGTAGTTTTCAGAATGCAATGTGCTGCCTCCTGGCACTTTGAAACTTGACACACTCATCCTCATTCTTCGCTTCGCCCTTGTCTATCACCTCCCCTGAACATCTGTTCCTAAGTGGCTTTTCCCAGCTCCCACCTACCCTTGGCAGTCTATTATCTCCCTGTGGTAAAGCCTGTCACACTGCACCATGGACATGCCCGTTGTCCCCCTGAGAAGAGCAAAGGGACAATGAGGGCCCCCATCATTTGCAGCTCTAGTGCCGAGCACCATGCCTGGCTTGTAGGAAATGCCAGATCATGAAGACAAACGGAGATCATCCTCTGGCTAAAACCAGCTCTTCTTTGCCTACCGCAGGATCTGGATCAATAAAGAGCAGCCAGTTATTATTGCTGGTTTTCTAGGGATTTTTACCCCATATATTTCCCAGGTCTTTACTCTTTTTGTAGCACTTTAATTCAGGCTTCAACCACTTCCTAGTCAGATCAGGTGAAATCATTTTCCTTCCTATACCCTCGATGTATTTCACATCTAGTAATTCTTTTTTTAAAGATCTTATTTACCCATTTGACAGACAGATCTCAAGTAGGTAGAGAGGGAGGCAGAGAGAGAGGGGGGAAGCAGGCTCCCCGCTGAGCAGAGAGCACGATGTGGGGCTCCATCCCAGGACCCTGAAATCATGACCTGAGCCGAAGGCAGAGGCCTAAACCACTGAGCCACCCAGGAGCCCCCATATCTGGTAATTTTTAACCAACGTGGATTTGCTGCATCAAATAGTTCCTTCTTCTTCAAATATAAATATATAAATAAAGTGATCAAGTCACTCGCATGTCTTAGGAGAATGTCATACCTTTATTAGCAACCTTGTAATCTTGGCCATTGGTTTTGATTTTTGTTTTGGTTAGATTTGGTTCGGTTTTTGTCATTTTAAAAATCCCTCCAGCCCTTGGCTCTCTCTGACCTGAATGCTTTCAGCTGTTTCTGAAACAAAATTGTCCCGGCAGCGAAAACTCTCATTGTTTACAGTGGCGCCCCTTCTGAACACTCTGTTAATAAAAAGGTTTTTTTTTGTTTTTGTTTTTGTTTTTCGGCTATGGTAAATGTGGAACAACAATGAGGTATTTCAAAGAGGTGAACCACAGATAAATTTCTCTAAGTGTGGGTAAAGGTTACTCAAAAAGGAACTTGACAAGGCTTTTAAAGATATCGACAATCATTATAACATAACGTGACTGATTGTTAGCGTGCTCTTAACTGGGCAAACACTTGTGGCTTCCAAGAAAGACTAACATAGTTGAGATGGTTCTAGCGGCCTTCTAGCACAGGGTCTCATGAGGCAGGGATTCTAGCCACTGGCTGTGCAAGGCATGAGGCCTGTTAGTGATTCTATTTTTTCCTCTGCAGAATAGGTCTTTCTACATTCCAGGTCCTTTCTACCCCAATAAATAATGCGGCGATTCTCTCAGTGAGTTGTACTATTGGTTTAAACAGCCAACTGTCTCTTTAAAAGGACTTTTGATTAAATTCCTTTAATAAAAAAGTCCTTTCAAAGAAATCTTTTTTCTTTATTTTTTATTTTTTATCCCATATGTTTACTCTGATCGTGGAACTTTGTCATTTTGACCTTCTCTGCTGATTAAAATATTCTTCATCATCAGCACCTACTGCTCTCCTCTCCTGGTGGTCTCTCTGGAAAGGGTCTTCTCTAGCTCTTCTAGCAGGAGATGGGCACTTCCCCTCTACCCCTGTTGCCAGACTAACCTTACCTATCCTGCAGGGTCAGGTCGGCCTGGCCCTTTATCTGTTGTTCTCCTCTGAGTGGTTAGATTTTCATAGATCCCGTGCTTTGCTTTTGTCAGGATTTACCTGGATTATCAAAATCCTTTTCTCGTGCCAGTGAAGCCTAAGAAACAGTCCTAATGAGAGAACCAGGAACTCAAACAGATCATATTTATCCTGAATGATCTGTCCAAAATGAAAAATTCGTTTCTGAGGAGCCTCAAGATCTCTGAGAAGGGAAGTTTCACCAACTCTGTCATGTAGGGCATGAATTCTGATTCTGTGTCAATTGTCCTACTTTCCCAGCTAGTAATTCTCTACCTCAGAAAGCCCACTCTCAATCGTTTCCTCTTTCAAAGGCAGTTGCTCTTAGAGTCTGCACATGGCCCTTGGGGCGTGTTGGTCATTGGCTACTGCCCTCTCTACCTTGGGTCTAACAGCTGCGGGGCATCAAGATGAGCACGTCTCTTGTTCTAGTACTTAATATACTTTGGGGCACATGGTAAGCAATAATCACTTCTTTAGTAGATCCAAGTGTTGGATCTTTCTTAATTATTTTACTACCACAATTTACTTGTTCTAAGATTTGTCCCCCCCCCCATTTTAATATCTGTTAAGGTGGCACTCACCTTGCACTTGATGACATATCCTAGTTTAACTGACAGCATTTCACTTTCTTAGTCGAACATAAACTACAGTGCATCTTACCCTTGATGAAAGCTAGGATGCAATTAAATACTCTATTATGGTTACGATTCTGATATTTGAAATCCTCCGGGGGCTCCCTGTGCCCCCACAGTGTAGTACCTCACCTGCTCGCCATAGTATACAAACCCTCTCACCCCCAGTGTTAACCCCGGGGCTCAGCCTCCATCCCCAGGTGATGCTGCCAGATCATTGTCGGTTGTCATGAACTTGCTGTAGTTTCCCGAATGCACTGTGCTGCCTCCTGGCACTTTGAAACTTGACACACTCATCCTCATTCTTCGCTTCGCCCTTGTCTATCACCTCCCCTGAACATCTGTTCCTAAGTGGCATTTCCCAGCTCCCACCTACCCTTGGCAGTCTATTATCTCCCTGTGGTAAAGCCTGTCACACTGCACCATGGACATGCCCGTTGTCCCCCTGAGAAGAGAAAAGGGACAATGAGGGTCCCCATCATTTGCAGCTCTAGTGCCGAGCACCATGCCTGGCTTGTAGGAAATGCCAGATCATGAAGACAAACGGAGATCATCCTCTGGCTAAAACCAGCTCTTCTTTGCCTACCGCAGGATCTGGATCAATAAAGAGCAGCCAGTTATTATTGCTGGTTTTCTAGGGATTTTTACCCCATATATTTCCCAGGTCTTTACTCTTTTTGTAGCACTTTAATTCAGGCTTCAACCACTTCCTAGTCAGATCAGGTGAAATCATTTTCCTTCCTATACCCTCGATGTATTTCACATCTAGTAATTCTTTTTTTAAAGATCTTATTTACCCATTTGACAGACAGATCTCAAGTAGGTAGAGAGGGAGGCAGAGAGAGAGGGAAGAAGCAGGCTCCCCGCTGAGCAGAGAGCACGATGTGGGGCTCCATCCCAGGACCCTGAAATCATGACCTGAGCCGAAGGCAGAGGCCTAAACCACTGAGCCACCCAGGAGCCCCCATATCTGGTAATTTTTAACCAACGTGGATTTGCTGCATCAAATAGTTCCTTCTTCTTCAAATATAAATATATAAATAAAGTGATCAAGTCACTCGCATGTCTTAGGAGAATGTCATACCTTTATTAGCAACCTTGTAATCTTGGCCATTGGTTTTGATTTTTGTTTTGGTTAGATTTGGTTCGGTTTTTGTCATTTTAAAAATCCCTCCAGCCCTTGCTCTCTCTGACCTGAATTCTTTCAGCTGTTTCTGAAACAAAATTGTCCCGGCAGCGAAAACTCTCATTGTTTACAGTGGCGCCCCTTCTGAACACTCTGTTAATAAAAAGGTTTTTTTTTGTTTTTGTTTTTGTTTTTCGGCTATGGTAAATGTGGAACAACAATGAGGTATTTCAAAGAGGTGAACCACAGATAAATTTCTCTAAGTGTGGGTGAAGGTTACTCAAAAAGGAACTTGACAAGGCTTTTAAAGATATCGACAATCATTATAACATAACGTGACTGATTGTTACCGTGCTCTTAACTGGGCAAACACTTGTTGGCTTCCAAGAAAGACTAACATAGTTGAGATGGTTCTAGCGGCCTTCTAGCACAGGGTCTCATGAGGCAGGGATTCTAGCCACTGGCTGTGCAAGGCATGAGGCCTGTTAGTGATTCTATTTTTTCCTCTGCAGAATAGGTCTTTCTACATTCCAGGTCCTTTCTACCCCAATAAATAATGCGGCGATTCTCTCAGTGAGTTGTACTATTGGTTTAAACAGCCAACTGTCTCTTTAAAAGGACTTTTGATTAAATTCCTTTAATAAAAAAGTCCTTTCAAAGAAATCTTTTTTCTTTATTTTTTATTTTTTATCCCATATGTTTACTCTGATCGTGGAACTTTGTCATTTTGACCTTCTCTGCTGATTAAAATATTCTTCATCATCAGCACCTACTGCTCTCCTCTCCTGGTGGTCTCTCCGGAATGGGTCTTCTCTAGCTCTTCTAGCAGGAGATGGGCACTTCCCATCTACCCCTGTTGCCAGATCCTGCAGTGTCAGGTCGGCCTGGCCCTTTATCTGTTGTTCTCCTCTGAGTGGTTAGATTTTCATAGATCCCGTGCTTTGCTTTTGTCAGGATTTACCTGGATTATCAAAATCCTTTTCTTGTGCCAGTGAAGCCTAAGAAACAGTCCGGATGAGAGAACCAGGAACTCAAACAGATCATATTTATCCTGAATGATCTGTCCAAAATGAAAAATTCGTTTCTGAGGAGCCTCAAGATCTCTGAGAAGGGAAGTTTCACCAACTCTGTCATGTAGGGCATGAATTCTGATTCTGTGTCAATTGTCCTACTTTCCCAGCTAGTAATTCTCTACCTCAGAAAGCCCACTCTCAATCGTTTCCTCTTTCAAAGGCAGTTGCTCTTAGAGTCTGCACATGGCACTTGGGGCCTGTTGGTCATTGGCTACTGCCCTCTGTACCTTGGGTCTAACAGCTGCGGGGCATCAAGATGAGCACGTCTCTTGTTCTAGTACTTAATATACTTTGGGGCACATGGTAAGCAATAATCACTTCTTTAGTTGATCCAAGTGTTGGATCTTTCTTAATTATTTTACTACCACAATTTAGTTGTTCTAAGATTTGTCCCCCCCCCATTTTAATATCTGTTAAGGTGGCACTCACCTTGCACTTGATGACATATCCTAGTTTAACTGACAGCATTTCACTTTCTTAGTCGAACATAAACTACAGTGCATCTTACCCTTGATGAAAGCTAGGATGCAATTAAATACTCTATTATGGTTACTATTCTGATATTTGAAATCCTCCGGGGGCTCCCTGTGCCCCCACAGTGTAGTACCTCACCTGCTCGCCAGTGTTAACCCCGGGGTTCAGCCTCCATCCCCAGGTGATGCTGCCAGATCAGCTGTCGGTTGTCATGAACTTGCTGTAGTTTCCGGAATGCACTGTGCTGCCTCCTGGCACTTTGAAACTTGACACACTCATCCTCATTCTTCGCTTCGCCCTTGTCTGTCACCTCCCCTGAACATCTGTTCCTAAGTGGCATTTCCCAGCTACCACCTACCCTTGGCAGTCTATTATCTCCCTGTGGTAAAGCCTGTCACACTGCACCATGGACATGCCCGTTGTCCCCCTGAGAAGAGCAAAGGGACAATGAGGGCCCCCATCATTTGCAGCTCTAGTGCCGAGCACCATGCCTGGCTTGTAGGAAATGCCAGATCATGAAGACAAACGGAGATCATCCTCTGGCTAAAACCAGCTCTTCTTTGCCTACCGCAGGATCTGGATCAATAAAGAGCAGCCAGTTATTATTGCTGGTTTTCTAGGGATTTTTACCCCATATATTTCCCAGGTCTTTACTCTTTTTGTAGCACTTTAATTCAGGCTTCAACCACTTCCTAGTCAGATCAGGTGAAATCATTTTCCTTCCTATACCCTCGATGTATTTCACATCTAGTAATTCTTTTTTTAAAGATCTTATTTACCCATTTGACAGACAGATCTCAAGTAGGTAGAGAGGGAGGCAGAGAGAGAGGGGGGAAGCAGGCTCCCCGCTGAGCAGAGAGCACGATGTGGGGCTCCATCCCAGGACCCTGAAATCATGACCTGAGCCGAAGGCAGAGGCCTAAACCACTGAGCCACCCAGGAGCCCCCATATCTGGTAATTTTTAACCAACGTGGATTTGCTGCATCAAATAGTTCCTTCTTCTTCAAATATAAATATATAAATAAAGTGATCAAGACACTCGCATGTCTTAGGAGAATGTCATACCTTTATTAGCAACCTTGTAATCTTGGCCATTGGTTTTGATTTTTGTTTTGGTTAGATTTGGTTCGGTTTTTGTCATTTTAAAAATCCCTCCAGCCCTTGGCTCTCTCTGACCTGAATGCTTTCAGCTGTTTCTGAAACAAAATTGTCCCGGCAGCGAAAACTCTCATTGTTTACAGTGGCGCCCCTTCTGAACACTCTGTTAATAAAAAGGTTTTTTTTTGTTTTTGTTTTTGTTTTTCGGCTATGGTAAATGTGGAACAACAATGAGGTATTTCAAAGAGGTGAACCACAGATAAATTTCTCTAAGTGTGGGTGAATGTTACTCAAAAAGGAACTTGACAAGGCTTTTAAAGATATCGACAATCATTATAACATAACGTGACTGATTGTTACCGTGCTCTTAACTGGGCAAACACTTGTTGGCTTCCAAGAAAGACTAACATAGTTGAGATGGTTCTAGCGGCCTTCTAGCACAGGGTCTCATGAGGCAGGGATTCTAGCCACTGGCTGTGCAAGGCATGAGGCCTGTTAGTGATTCTATTTTTTCCTCTGCAGAATAGGTCTTTCTACATTCCAGGTCCTTTCTACCCCAATAAATAATGCGGCGATTCTCTCAGTGAGTTGTACTATTGGTTTAAACAGCCAACTGTCTCTTTAAAAGGACTTTTGATTAAATTCCTTTAATAAAAAAGTCCTTTCAAAGAAATCTTTTTTCTTTATTTTTTATTTTTTATCCCATATGTTTACTCTGATCGTGGAACTTTGTCATTTTGACCTTCTCTGCTGATTAAAATATTCTTCATCATCAGCACCTACTGCTCTCCTCTCCTGGTGGTCTCTCTGGAAAGGGTCTTCTCTAGCTCTTCTAGCAGGAGATGGGCACTTCCCCTCTACCCCTGTTGCCAGACTAACCTTACCTATCCTGCAGGGTCAGGTTGGCCTGGCCCTTTATCTGTTGTTCTCCTCTGAGTGGTTAGATTTTCATAGATCCCGTGCTTTGCTTTTGTCAGGATTTACCTGGATTATCAAAATCCTTTTCTTGTGCCAGTGAAGCCTAAGAAACAGTCCGGATGAGAGAACCAGGAACTCAAACAGATCATATTTATCCTGAATGATCTGTCCAAAATGAAAAATTCGTTTCTGAGGAGCCTCAAGATCTCTGAGAAGGGAAGTTTCACCAACTCTGTCATGTAGGGCATGAATTCTGATTCTGTGTCAATTGTCCTACTTTCCCAGCTAGTAATTCTCTACCTCAGAAAGCCCACTCTCAATCGTTTCCTCTTTCAAAGGCAGTTGCTCTTAGAGTCTGCACATGGCACTTGGGGCCTGTTGGTCATTGGCTACTGCCCTCTGTACCTTGGGTCTAACAGCTGCGGGGCATCAAGATGAGCACGTCTCTTGTTCTAGTACTTAATATACTTTGGGGCACATGGTAAGCAATAATCACTTCTTTAGTTGATCCAAGTGTTGGATCTTTCTTAATTATTTTACTACCACAATTTACTTGTTCTAAGATTTGTCCCCCCCCCCCCCATTTTAATATCTGTTAAGGTGGCACTCACCTTGCACTTGATGACATATCCTAGTTTAACTGACAGCATTTCACTTTCTTAGTCGAACATAAACTACAGTGCATCTTACCCTTGATGAAAGCTAGGATGCAATTAAATACTCTATTATGGTTACTATTCTGATATTTGAAATCCTCCGGGGGCTCCCTGTGCCCCCACAGTGTAGTACCTCACCTGCTCGCCATAGTATACAAACCCTCTCACCCCCAGTGTTAACCCCGGGGCTCAGCCTCCATCCCCAGGTGATGCTGCCAGATCAGCTGTCGGTTGTCATGAACTTGCTGTAGTTTCCCGAATGCACTGTGCTGCCTCCTGGCACTTTGAAACTTGACACACTCATCCTCATTCTTCGCTTCGCCCTTGTCTATCACCTCCCCTGAACATCTGTTCCTAAGTGGCATTTCCCAGCTCCCACCTACCCTTGGCAGTCTATTATCTCCCTGTGGTAAAGCCTGTCACACTGCACCATGGACATGCCCGTTGTCCCCCTGAGAAGAGAAAAGGGACAATGAGGGCCCCCATCATTTGCAGCTCTAGTGCCGAGCACCATGCCTGGCTTGTAGGAAATGCCAGATCATGAAGACAAACGGAGATCATCCTCTGGCTAAAACCAGCTCTTCTTTGCCTACCGCAGGATCTGGATCAATAAAGAGCAGCCAGTTATTATTGCTGGTTTTCTAGGGACTTTTACCCCATATATTTCCCAGGTCTTTACTCTTTTTGTAGCACTTTAATTCAGGCTTCAACCACTTCCTAGTCAGTTCAGGTGAAATCATTTTCCTTCCTATACCCTCGATGTATTTCACATCTAGTAATTCTTTTTTTAAAGATCTTATTTACCCATTTGACAGACAGATCTCAAGTAGGTAGAGAGGGAGGCAGAGAGAGAGGGGGGAAGCAGGCTCCCCGCTGAGCAGAGAGCACGATGTGGGGCTCCATCCCAGGACCCTGAAATCATGACCTGAGCCGAAGGCAGAGGCCTAAACCACTGAGCCACCCAGGAGCCCCCATATCTGGTAATTTTTAACCAACGTGGATTTGCTGCATCAAATAGTTCCTTCTTCTTCAAATATAAATATATAAATAAAGTGATCAAGTCACTCGCATGTCTTAGGAGAATGTCATACCTTTATTAGCAACCTTGTAATCTTGGCCATTGGTTTTGATTTTTGTTTTGGTTAGATTTGGTTCGGTTTTTGTCATTTTAAAAATCCCTCCAGCCCTTGGCTCTCTCTGACCTGAATGCTTTCAGCTGTTTCTGAAACAAAATTGTCCCGGCAGCGAAAACTCTCATTGTTTACAGTGGCGCCCCTTCTGAACACTCTGTTAATAAAAAGGTTTTTTTTTGTTTTTGTTTTTGTTTTTCGGCTATGGTAAATGTGGAACAACAATGAGGTATTTCAAAGAGGTGAACCACAGATAAATTTCTCTAAGTGTGGGTGAAGGTTACTCAAAAAGGAACTTGACAAGGGTTTTAAAGATATCGACAATCATTATAACATAACGTGACTGATTGTTACCGTGCTCTTAACTGGGCAAACACTTGTTGGCTTCCAAGAAAGACTAACATAGTTGAGATGGTTCTAGCGGCCTTCTAGCACAGGGTCTCATGAGGCAGGGATTCTAGCCACTGGCTGTGCAAGGCATGAGGCCTGTTAGTGATTCTATTTTTTCCTCTGCAGAATAGGTCTTTCTACATTCCAGGTCCTTTCTACCCCAATAAATAATGCGGCGATTCTCTCAGTGAGTTGTACTATTGGTTTAAACAGCCAACTGTCTCTTTAAAAGGACTTTTGATTAAATTCCTTTAATAAAAAAGTCCTTTCAAAGAAATCTTTTTTCTTTATTTTTTATTTTTTATCCCATATGTTTACTCTGATCGTGGAACTTTGTCATTTTGACCTTCTCTGCTGATTAAAATATTCTTCATCATCAGCACCTACTGCTCTCCTCTCCTGGTGGTCTCTCTGGAAAGGGTCTTCTCTAGCTCTTCTAGCAGGAGATGGGCACTTCCCCTCTACCCCTGTTGCCAGACTAACCTTACCTATCCTGCAGGGTCAGGTCGGCCTGGCCCTTTATCTGTTGTTCTCGTCTGAGTGGTTAGATTTTCATAGATCCCGTGCTTTGCTTTTGTCAGGATTTACCTGGATTATCAAAATCCTGTTCTTGTGCCAGTGAAGCCTAAGAAACAGTCCGGATGAGAGAACCAGGAACTCAAACAGATCATATTTATCCTGAATGATCTGTCCAAAATGAAAAATTCGTTTCTGAGGAGCCTCAAGATCTCTGAGAAGGGAAGTTTCACCAACTCTGTCATGTAGGGCATGAATTCTGATTCTGTGTCAATTGTCCTACTTTCCCAGCTAGTAATTCTCTACCTCAGAAAGCCCACTCTCAATCGTTTCCTCTTTCAAAGGCAGTTGCTCTTAGAGTCTGCACATGGCACTTGGGGCCTGTTGGTCATTGGCTACTGCCCTCTGTACCTTGGGTCTAACAGCTGCGGGGCATCAAGATGAGCACGTCTCTTGTTCTAGTACTTAATATACTTTGGGGCACATGGTAAGCAATAATCACTTCTTTAGTTGATCCAAGTGTTGGATCTTTCTTAATTATTTTACTACCACAATTTACTTGTTCTAAGATTTGTCCCCCCCCCCCATTTTAATATCTGTTAAGGTGGCACTCACCTTGCACTTGATGACATATCCTAGTTTAACTGACACCATTTCACTTTCTTAGTCGAACATAAACTACAGTGCATCTTACCCTTGATGAAAGCTAGGATGCAATTAAATACTCTATTATGGTTACGATTCTGATATTTGAAATCCTCCGGGGGCTCCCTGTGCCCCCACAGTGTAGTACCTCACCTGCTCGCCAGTGTTAACCCCGGGGCTCAGCCTCCATCCCCAGGTGATGCTGCCAGATCAGCTGTCGGTTGTCATGAACTTGCTGTAGTTTCCGGAATGCACTGTGCTGCCTCCTGGCACTTTGAAACTTGACACACTCATCCTCATTCTTCGCTTCGCCCTTGTCTGTCACCTCCCCTGAACATCTGTTCCTAAGTAGCATTTCCCAGCTCCCACCTACCCTTGGCAGTCTATTATCTCCCTGTGGTAAAGCCTGTCACACTGCACCATGGACATGCCCGTTGTCCCCCTGAGAAGAGCAAAGGGACAATGAGGGCCCCCATCATTTGCAGCTCTAGTGCCGAGCACCATGCCTGGCTTGTAGGAAATGCCAGATCATGAAGACAAACGGAGATCATCCTCTGGCTAAAACCAGCTCTTCTTTGCCTACCGCAGGATCTGGATCAATAAAGTGCAGCCAGTTATTATTGCTGGTTTTCTAGGGATTTTTACCCCATATATTTCCCAGGTCTTTACTCTTTTTGTAGCACTTTAATTCAGGCTTCAACCACTTCCTAGTCAGATCAGGTGAAATCATTTTCCTTCCTATACCCTCGATGTATTTCACATCTAGTAATTCTTTTTTTAAAGATCTTATTTACCCATTTGACAGACAGATCTCAAGTAGGTAGAGAGGGAGGCAGAGAGAGAGGGGGGAAGCAGGCTCCCCGCTGAGCAGAGAGCACGATGTGGGGCTCCATCCCAGGACCCTGAAATCATGACCTGAGCCGAAGGCAGAGGCCTAAACCACTGAGCCACCCAGGAGCCCCCATATCTGGTAATTTTTAACCAACGTGGATTTGCTGCATCAAATAGTTCCTTCTTATTCAAATATAAATATATAAATAAAGTGATCAAGTCACTCGCATGTCTTAGGAGAATGTCATACCTTTATTAGCAACCTTGTAATCTTGGCCATTGGTTTTGATTTTTGTTTTGGTTAGATTTGGTTCGGTTTTTGTCATTTTAAAAATCCCTCCAGCCCTTGGCTCTCTCTGACCTGAATGCTTTCAGCTGTTTCTGAAACAAAATTGTCCCGGCAGCGAAAACTCTCCTTGTTTACAGTGGCGTTCCTTCTGAACACTCTGTTAATAAAAAGGTTTTTTTTTGTTTTTGTTTTTGTTTTTCGGCTATGGTAAATGTGGAACAACAATGAGGTATTTCAAAGAGGTGAACCACAGATAAATTTCTCTAAGTGTGGGTGAAGGTTACTCAAAAAGGAACTTGACAAGGCTTTTAAAGATATCGACAATCATTATAACATAACGTGACTGATTGTTACCGTGCTCTTAACTGGGCAAACACTTGTTGGCTTCCAAGAAAGACTAACATAGTTGAGATGGTTCTAGCGGCCTTCTAGCACAGGGTCTCATGAGGCAGGGATTCTAGCCACTGGCTGTGCAAGGCATGAGGCCTGTTAGTGATTCTATTTTTTCCTCTGCAGAATAGGTCTTTCTACATTCCAGGTCCTTTCTACCCCAATAAATAATGCGGCGATTCTCTCAGTGAGTTGTACTATTGGTTTAAACAGCCAACTGTCTCTTTAAAAGGACTTTTGATTAAATTCCTTTAATAAAAAAGTCCTTTCAAAGAAATCTTTTTTCTTTATTTTTTATTTTTTATCCCATATGTTTACTCTGATCGTGGAACTTTGTCATTTTGACCTTCTCTGCTGATTAAAATATTCTTCATCATCAGCACCTACTGCTCTCCTCTCCTGGTGGTCTCTCTGGAAAGGGTCTTCTCTAGCTCTTCTAGCAGGAGATGGGCACTTCCCCTCTACCCCTGTTGCCAGACTAACCTTACCTATCCTGCAGGGTCAGGTCGGCCTGGCCCTTTATCTGTTGTTCTCCTCTGAGTGGTTAGATTTTCATAGATCCCGTGCTTTGCTTTTGTCAGGATTTACCTGGATTATCAAAATCCTTTTCTTGTGCCAGTGAAGCCTAAGAAACAGTCCGGATGAGAGAACCAGGAACTCAAACAGATCATATTTATCCTGAATGATCTGTCCAAAATGAAAAATTCGTTTCTGAGGAGCCTCAAGATCTCTGAGAAGGGAAGTTTCACCAACTCTGTCATGTAGGGCATGAATTCTGATTCTGTGTCAATTGTCCTAGTTTCCCAGCTAGTAATTCTCTACCTCAGAAAGCCCACTCTCAATCGTTTCCTCTTTCAAAGGCAGTTGCTCTTAGAGTCTGCACATGGCACTTGGGGCCTGTTGGTCATTGGCTACTGCCCTCTGTACCTTGGGTCTAACAGCTGCGGGGCATCAAGATGAGCACGTCTCTTGTTCTAGTACTTAATATACTTTGGGGCACATGGTAAGCAATAATCACTTCTTTAGTTGATCCAAGTGTTGGATCTTTCTTAATTATTTTACTACCACAATTTACTTGTTCTAAGATTTGTCCCCCCCCCCCATTTTAATATCTGTTAAGGTGGCACTCACCTTGCACTTGATGACATATCCTAGTTTAACTGACAGCATTTCACTTTCTTAGTCGAACATAAACTACAGTGCATCTTACCCTTGATGAAAGCTAGGATGCAATTAAATACTCTATTATGGTTATTATTCTGATATTTGAAATCCTCCGGGGGCTCCCTGTGCCCCCACAGTGTAGTACCTCACCTGCTCGCCATAGTATACAAACCCTCTCACCCTCAGTGTTAACCCCGGGGCTCAGCCTCCATCCCCAGGTGATGCTGCCAGATCAGCTGTCGGTTGTCATGAACTTGCTGTAGTTTCCCAAATGCACTGTGCTGCCTCCTGGCACTTTGACACTTGACACACTCATCCTCATTCTTCGCTTCGCCCTTGTCTATCACCTCCCCTGAACATCTGTTCCTAAGTGGCATTTCCCAGCTCCCACCTACCCTTGGCAATCTATTATCTCCCTGTGGTAAAGCCTGTCACACTGCACCATGGACATGCCCGTTGTCCCCCTGAGAAGAGAAAAGGTACAATGAGGGCCCCCATCATTTGCAGCTCTAGTGCCGAGCACCATGCCTGGCTTGTAGGAAATGCCAGATCATGAAGACAAACGGAGATCATCCTCTGGCTAAAACCAGCTCTTCTTTGCCTACCGCAGGATCTGGATCAATAAAGAGCAGCCAGTTATTATTGCTGGTTTTCTAGGGATTTTTACCCCATATATTTCCCAGGTCTTTACTCTTTTTATAGCACTTTTATTCAGGCTTCAACCACTTCCTAGTCAGATCAGGTGAAATCATTTTCCTTCCCATACCCTCGATGTATTTCACATCTAGTAATTCTTTTTTTAAAGATCTTATTTACCCATTTGACAGACAGATCTCAAGTAGGTAGAGAGGGAGGCAGAGAGAGAGGGGGGAAGCAGGCTCCCCGCTGAGCAGAGAGCACGATGTGGGGCTCCATCCCAGGACCCTGAAATCATGACCTGAGCCGAAGGCAGAGGCCTAAACCACTGAGCCACCCAGGAGCCCCCATATCTGGTAATTTTTAACCAACGTGGATTTGCTGCATCAAATAGTTCCTTCTTCTTCAAATATAAATATATAAATAAAGTGATCAAGTCACTCGCATGTCTTAGGAGAATGTCATACCTTTAGTAGCAAACTTGAAATCTTGGCCATTGGTTTTGATTTTTGTTTTGGTTAGATTTGGTTCGGTTTTTGTCATTTTAAAAATCCCTCCAGCCCTTGGCTCTGTCTGACCTGATTGCTTTCAGCTGTTTCTGAAACAAAATTTTCCCGGCAGTGAAAACTCTCATTGTTTACAGTGGCGCCCCTTCTGAACACTCTGTTAATAAAAAGTTTTTTTTGTTTTTGTTTTTGTTTTTCGGCTATGGTAAATGTGGAACAACAATGAGGTATTTCAAAGAGGTGAACCACATATAAATTTCTCTAAAGGTGGGTGAAGGTTACTCAAAAAGGAACTTGACAAGGCTTTTAAAGATATCGACAATCATTATAACATAACGTGACTGATTGTTACCGTGCTCTTAACTGGGCAAACACTTGTTGGCTTCCAAGAAAGACTAACATAGTTGAGATGGTTCTAGCGGCCTTCTAGCACAGGGTCTCATGAGGCAGGGATTCTAGCCACTGGCTGTGCAAGGCATGAGGCCTGTTAGTGATTCTATTTTTTCCTCTGCAGAATAGGTCTTTCTACATTCCAGGTCCTTTCTACCCCAATAAATAATGCGGCGATTCTCTCAGTGAGTTGTACTATTGGTTTAAACAGCCAACTGTCTCTTTAAAAGGACTTTTGATTAAATTCCTTTAATAAAAAAGTCCTTTCAAAGAAATCTTTTTTCTTTATTTTTTATTTTTTATCCCATATGTTTACTCTGATCGTGGAACTTTGTCATTTTGACCTTCTCTGCTGATTAAAATATTCTTCATCATCAGCACCTACTGCTCTCCTCTCCTGGTGGTCTCTCTGGAAAGGGTCTTCTCTAGCTCTTCTAGCAGGAGATGGGCACTTCCCCTCTACCCCTGTTGCCAGACTAACCTTACCTATCCTGCAGGGTCAGGTCGGCCTGGCCCTTTATCTGTTGTTCTCCTCTGAGTGGTTAGATTTTCATAGATCCCGTGCTTTGCTTTTGTCAGGATTTACCTGGATTATCAAAATCCTTTTCTTGTGCCAGTGAAGCCTAAGAAACAGTCCGGATGAGAGAACCAGGAACTCAAACAGATCATATTTATCCTGAATGATCTGTCCAAAATGAAAAATTCGTTTCTGAGGAGCCTCAAGATCTCTGAGAAGGGAAGTTTCACCAACTCTGTCATGTAGGGCATGAATTCTGATTCTGTGTCAATTGTCCTACTTTCCCAGCTAGTAATTCTCTACCTCAGAAAGCCCACTCTCAATCGTTTCCTCTTTCAAAGGCAGTTGCTCTTAGAGTCTGCACATGGCACTTGGGGCCTGTTGGTCATTGGCTACTGCCCTCTGTACCTTGGGTCTAACAGCTGCGGGGCATCAAGATGAGCACGTCTCTTGTTCTAGTACTTAATATACTTTGGGGCACATGGTAAGCAATAATCACTTCTTTAGTTGATCCAAGTGTTGGATCTTTCTTAATTATTTTACTACCACAATTTACTTGTTCTAAGATTTGTCCCCTCCCCCATTTTAATATCTGTTAAGGTGGCACTCACCTTGCACTTGATGACATATTCTAGTTTAACTGACAGCATTTCACTTTCTTAGTCGAACATAAACTACAGTGCATCTTACCCTTGATGAAAGCTAGGATGCAATTAAATACTCTATTATGGTTATTATTCTGATATTTGAAATCCTCCGGGGGCTCCCTATGCCCCCACAGTGTAGTACCTCACCTGCTCGCCATAGTGTACAAACCCTCTCACCCCCAGTGTTAACCCAGGGGCTCATCCTCCATCCCCAGGTGATGCTGACAGATCAGCTGTCGGTTGTCATGAACTTGCTGTAGTTTCCCGAATGCACTGTGCTGCCTCCTGGCCCTTTGAAACTTGACACACTCATCCTCATTCTTCGCTTCGCCCTTGTCTATCACCTCCCCTGAACATCTGTTTCTAAGTGGCATTTCCCAGCTCCCACCTACCCTTGGCAATCTATTATCTCCCTGTGGTAAAGCCTGTCACACTGCACCATGGACATGCCCGTTGTCCCCCTGAGAAGAGAAAAGGGACAATGAGGGCCCCCATCATTTGCAGCTCTAGTGCCGAGCACCATGCCTGGCTTGTAGGAAATGCCAGATCATGAAGACAAACGGAGATCATCCTCTGGCTAAGACCAGCTCTTCTTTGCCTACCGCAGGATCTGGATCAATAAAGAGCAGCCAGTTATTATTGCTGGTTTTCTAGGGATTTTTACCCCATATATTTCCCAGGTCTTTACTCTTTTTGTAGCACTTTAATTCAGGCTTCAACCACTTCCTAGTCAGATCAGGTGAAATCATTTTCCTTCCTATACCCTCGATGTATTTCACATCTAGTAATTCTTTTTTTAAAGATCTTATTTACCCATTTGATAGACAGATCTCAAGTAGGTAGAGAGGGAGGCAGAGAGAGAGGGGAGAAGCAGGCTTTCCGCTGAGCAAAGAGCACGATGTGGGGCTCCAACCCAGGACCCTGAAATCATGACCTGAGCCGAAGGCAGAGGCCTAAACCACTGAGCCACCCAGGAGCCCCCATATCTGGTAATTTTTAACCAATGTGGATTTGCTGCATCAAATAATTCCTTCTTCTTCAAATATAAATATATAAATAAAGTGATCAAGTCATTCGCATGTCTTAGGAGAATGTCATACCTTTAGTAGCAACCTTGAAATCTTGGCCATTGGTTTTGATTTTTGTTTTGGTTAGATTTGGTTCGGTTTTTGTCATTTTAAAAATCGCTCCAGCCCTTGGCTCTGTCTGACCTGAATGCTTTCAGCTGTTTCTGAAACAAAATTGTCCCGGCAGCGAAAACTCTCATTGTTTACAGTGGCGCCCCTTCTGAACACTCTGTTAATAAAAAATTTTGTTTTTGTTTTTGTTTTTGTTTTTCGGCTATGGTAAATGTGGAACAACAATGAGGTATTTCAAAGAGGTGAGCCACAGATAAATTTCTCTAAGTGTGGGTGAAGGTTACTCAAAAAGGAACTTGACAAGGCTTTTAAAGATATCGACAATCATTATAACATAACGTGACTGATTGTTACCGTGCTCTTAACTGGGCAAACACTTGTTGGCTTCCAAGAAAGACTAACATAGTTGAGATGGTTCTAGCGGCCTTCTAGCACAGGGTCTCATGAGGCAGGGATTCTAGCCACTGGCTGTGCAAGGCATGAGGCCTGTTAGTGATTCTATTTTTTCCTCTGCAGAATAGGTCTTTCTACATTCCAGGTCCTTTCTACCCCAATAAATAATGCGGCGATTCTCTCAGTGAGTTGTACTATTGGTTTAAACAGCCAACTGTCTCTTTAAAAGGACTTTTGTTTAAATTCCTTTAAAAAAAAGTCCTTTAAAAGAAATCTTTTTTCTTTATTTTTTATATTTATCCCATATGTTTACTCTGATCGTGGAACTTTGTCATTTTGACCTTCTCTGCTGATTAAAATATTCTTCATCATCAGCACCTACTGCTCTCCTCTCGGTGGTCTCTCTGGAAAGGGTCTTCTCTAGCTCTTCTAGCAGGAGATGGGCACTTCCCCTCTACCCCTGTTGCCAGACTAACCTTACCTATCCTGCAGGGTCAGGTCGGCCTGGCCCTTTATCTGTTGTTCTCCTCTGAGTGGTTAGATTTTCATAGATCCCGTGCTTTGCTTTTGTCAGGATTTACCTGGATTATCAAAATCCTTTTCTTGTGCCAGTGAAGCCTAAGAAACAGTCCTAATGAGAGAACCAGGAACTCAAACAGATCATATTTATCCTGAATGATCTGTCCAAAATGAAAAATTCGTTTCTGAGGAGCCTCAAGATCTCTGAGAAGGGAAGTTTCACCAACTCTGTCATGTAGGGCATGAATTCTGATTCTGTGTCAATTGTCCTACTTTCCCAGCTAGTAATTCTCTACCTCAGAAAGCCCACTCTCAATCGTTTCCTCTTTCAAAGGCAGTTGCTCTTAGAGTCTGCACATGGCACTTGGGGCCTGTTGGTCATTGGCTACTGCCCTCTGTACCTTGGGTCTAACAGCTGCGGGGCATCAAGATGAGCACGTCTCTTGTTCTAGTACTTAATATACTTTGGGGCACATGGTAAGCAATAATCACTTCTTTAGTTGATCCAAGTGTTGGATCTTTCTTAATTATTTTACTACCACAATTTACTTGTTCTAAGATTTGTCCCCTCCCCCATTTTAATATCTGTTAAGGTGGCACTCACCTTGCACTTGATGACATATTCTAGTTTAACTGACAGCATTTCACTTTCTTAGTCGAACATAAACTACAGTGCATCTTACCCTTGATGAAAGCTAGGATGCAATTAAATACTCTATTATGGTTATTATTCTGATATTTGAAATCCTCCGGGGGCTCCCTATGCCCCCACAGTGTAGTACCTCACCTGCTCGCCATAGTGTACAAACCCTCTCACCCCCAGTGTTAACCCAGGGGCTCAGCCTCCATCCCCAGGTGATGCTGACAGATCAGCTGTCGGTTGTCATGAACTTGCTGTAGTTTCCCGAATGCACTGTGCTGCCTCCTGGCCCTTTGAAACTTGACACACTCATCCTCATTCTTCGCTTCGCCCTTGTCTATCACCTCCCCTGAACATCTGTTTCTAAGTGGCATTTCCCAGCTCCCACCTACCCTTGGCAATCTATTATCTCCCTGTGGTAAAGCCTGTCACACTGCACCATGGACATGCCCGTTGTCCCCCTGAGAAGAGAAAAGGGACAATGAGGGCCCCCATCATTTGCAGCTCTAGTGCCGAGCACCATGCCTGGCTTGTAGGAAATGCCAGATCATGAAGACAAACGGAGATCATCCTCTGGCTAAGACCAGCTCTTCTTTGCCTACCGCAGGATCTGGATCAATAAAGAGCAGCCAGTTATTATTGCTGGTTTTCTAGGGATTTTTACCCCATATATTTCCCAGGTCTTTACTCTTTTTGTAGCACTTTAATTCAGGCTTCAACCACTTCCTAGTCAGATCAGGTGAAATCATTTTCCTTCCTATACCCTCGATGTATTTCACATCTAGTAATTCTTTTTTTAAAGATCTTATTTACCCATTTGATAGACAGATCTCAAGTAGGTAGAGAGGGAGGCAGAGAGAGAGGGGAGAAGCAGGCTTTCCGCTGAGCAAAGAGCACGATGTGGGGCTCCAACCCAGGACCCTGAAATCATGACCTGAGCCGAAGGCAGAGGCCTAAACCACTGAGCCACCCAGGAGCCCCCATATCTGGTAATTTTTAACCAATGTGGATTTGCTGCATCAAATAATTCCTTCTTCTTCAAATATAAATATATAAATAAAGTGATCAAGTCATTCGCATGTCTTAGGAGAATGTCATACCTTTAGTAGCAACCTTGAAATCTTGGCCATTGGTTTTGATTTTTGTTTTGGTTAGATTTGGTTCGGTTTTTGTCATTTTAAAAATCGCTCCAGCCCTTGGCTCTGTCTGACCTGAATGCTTTCAGCTGTTTCTGAAACAAAATTGTCCCGGCAGCGAAAACTCTCATTGTTTACAGTGGCGCCCCTTCTGAACACTCTGTTAATAAAAAATTTTGTTTTTGTTTTTGTTTTTGTTTTTCGGCTATGGTAAATGTGGAACAACAATGAGGTATTTCAAAGAGGTGAGCCACAGATAAATTTCTCTAAGTGTGGGTGAAGGTTACTCAAAAAGGAACTTGACAAGGCTTTTAAAGATATCGACAATCATTATAACATAACGTGACTGATTGTTACCGTGCTCTTAACTGGGCAAACACTTGTTGGCTTCCAAGAAAGACTAACATAGTTGAGATGGTTCTAGCGGCCTTCTAGCACAGGGTCTCATGAGGCAGGGATTCTAGCCACTGGCTGTGCAAGGCATGAGGCCTGTTAGTGATTCTATTTTTTCCTCTGCAGAATAGGTCTTTCTACATTCCAGGTCCTTTCTACCCCAATAAATAATGCGGCGATTCTCTCAGTGAGTTGTACTATTGGTTTAAACAGCCAACTGTCTCTTTAAAAGGACTTTTGTTTAAATTCCTTTAAAAAAAAGTCCTTTAAAAGAAATCTTTTTTCTTTATTTTTTATATTTATCCCATATGTTTACTCTGATCGTGGAACTTTGTCATTTTGACCTTCTCTGCTGATTAAAATATTCTTCATCATCAGCACCTACTGCTCTCCTCTCGGTGGTCTCTCTGGAAAGGGTCTTCTCTAGCTCTTCTAGCAGGAGATGGGCACTTCCCCTCTACCCCTGTTGCCAGACTAACCTTACCTATCCTGCAGGGTCAGGTCGGCCTGGCCCTTTATCTGTTGTTCTCCTCTGAGTGGTTAGATTTTCATAGATCCCGTGCTTTGCTTTTGTCAGGATTTACCTGGATTATCAAAATCCTTTTCTTGTGCCAGTGAAGCCTAAGAAACAGTCCTAATGAGAGAACCAGGAACTCAAACAGATCATATTTATCCTGAATGATCTGTCCAAAATGAAAAATTCGTTTCTGAGGAGCCTCAAGATCTCTGAGAAGGGAAGTTTCACCAACTCTGTCATGTAGGGCATGAATTCTGATTCTGTGTCAATTGTCCTACTTTCCCAGCTAGTAATTCTCTACCTCAGAAAGCCCACTCTCAATCGTTCCCTCTTCAAAGGCAGTTGCTCTTAGAGTCTGCACATGGCACTTGGGGCCTGTTGGTCATTGGCTACTGCCCTCTGTACCTTGGGTCTAACAGCTGCGGGGCATCAAGATGAGCACGTCTCTTGTTCTAGTACTTAATATACTTTGGGGCACATGGTAAGCAATAATCACTTCTTTAGTTGATCCAAGTGTTGGATCTTTCTTAATTATTTTACTACCACAATTTACTTGTTCTAAGATTTGTCCCCCCCCCCCCATTTTAATATCTGTTAAGGTGGCACTCACCTTGCACTTGATGACATATCCTAGTTTAACTGACAGCATTTCACTTTCTTAGTCGAACATAAACTACAGTGCATCTTACCCTTGATGAAAGCTAGGATGCAATTAAATACTCTATTATGGTTACGATTCTGATATTTGAAATCCTCCGTTAGCTCCCTGTGCGCACACAGTGTAGTACCTCACCTCCTTGCCATAGTATACAAACCCTCTCACCCCCAGTGTTAACCCCCGGGGCTCAGCCTCCATCCCCAGGTGATGCTGCCAGATCAGCTGTCGGTTGTCATGAACTTGCTGTAGTTTCCCGAATGCACTGTGCTGCCTCCTGGCCCTTTGAACCTTGAAACACTCATCCTCATTCTTCGCTTTGCTTTGTCTATCAACTCCCCTGAAAATCTGTTCCTAAGTGGCTTTTCCCAGCTCCCACCTACCCTTGGCAGTCTATTATCTCCCTGTGGTAAAGCCTGTCACACTGCACCATGGACATGCCCGTTGTCCCCCTGAGAAGAGAAAAGGGACAATGAGGGCCCCCATCATTTGCAGCTCTAGTGCCGAGCACCATGCCTGGCTTGTAGGAAATGCCAGATCATGAAGACAAACGGAGATCATCCTCTGGCTAAAACCAGCTCTTCTTTGCCTACCTCAGGATCTGGATCGATAAAGAGCAGCCAGTTATTATTGCTGGTTTTCTAGGAATTTTTACCCCATATATTTCCCAGGTCTTTACTCTTTTTGTAGCACTTTAATTCAGGCGTCAACCACTTCCTAGTCAGATCAGGTGAAATCATTTTCCTTCCCATACCCTCGATGTATTTCACATCTAGTAATTCTTTTTTTAAAGATCTTGTTTACCCATTTGATAGACAGATCTCAAGTAGGTAGAGAGGGAGGCAGAGAGAGAGGGGGGAAGGAGGCTTTCTGCTGAGCAGAGAGCACGATGTGGGGCTCCAACCCAGGACCCTGAAATCATGACCTGAGCCGAAGGCAGAGGCCTAAACCACTGAGCCACCAAGGAGCCCCCATATCTGGTAATTTTTAACCAACGTGGATTTGCTGCATCAAATAGTTCCTTCTTCTTCAAATATAAATATATAAATAAAGTGATCAAGTCACTCGCATATCTTAGTAGAATGTCATACCTTTAGTAGCAACCTTGAAATCTTGGCCATTGGTTTTGATTTTTGTTTTGGTTAGATTTGGTTCGGTTTTTGTCATTTTAGAAATCCCTCCAGCTCTTGGCTCTGTCTGACCTGATTGCTTTCAGCTGTTTCTGATCTGACAGCAAAAACTCTCATTGTTTACAGTGGCGCCCCTTCTGAACACTCTGTTAATAAAAAGTTTTTTTTTGTTTTTGTTTTTGTTTTTCGGCTATGGTAAATGTGGAACAACAATGAGGTATTTCAAAGAGGTGAACCTCAGATAAATTTCTCTAAGTGTGGGTGAAGGTTACTCAAAAAGGAACTTGACAAGGCTTTTAAAGATATCGACAATCATTATAACATAACGTGACTGATTGTTACCGTGCTCTTAACTGGGCAAACACTTGTTGGCTTCCAAGAAAGACTAACATAGTTGAGATGGTTCTAGCGGCCTTCTAGCACAGGGTCTCATGAGGCAGGGATTCTAGCCACTGGCTGTGCAAGGCATGAGGCCTGTTAGTGATTCTATTTTTTCCTCTGCAGAATAGGTCTTTCTACATTCCAGGTCCTTTCTACCCCAATAAATAATGCGGCGATTCTCTCAGTGAGTTGTACTATTGGTTTAAATAGCCAACTGTCTCTTTAAAAGGACTTTTGATTAAATTCCTTTAAAAAAAAGTCCTTTCAAAAAAATCTTTTTTCTTTATTTTTTATTTTTTATCCCATATGTTTACTCTGATCGTGGAACTTTGTCATTTTGACCTTCTCTGCTGGTTAAAATATTCTTCATCATCAGCACCTACTGCTCTCCTCTCCTGGTGGTCTCTCCGGAAGGGGTCTTCTCTAGCTCTTCTAGCAGGTGATGGGCACTTCCCCTCTACCCCTGTTGCCAGACCAGCCTTACCTATCCTGCAGGGTCAGGTCGGCCTGGCCCTTTATCTGTTGTTCTCCTCTGAGTGGTTAGATTTTCATAGATCCCGTGCTTTGCTTTTGTCAGGATTTACCTGGATTATCAAAATCCTTTTCTTGTGCCAGTGAAGCCTAAGAAACAGTCCGGATGAGAGAACCAGGAACTCAAACAGATCATATTTATCCTGAATGATCTGTCCAAAATGAAAAATTCGTTTCTGAGGAGCCTCAAGATCTCTGAGAAGGGAAGTTTCACCAACTCTGTCATGTAGGGCATGAATTCTGATTCTGTGTCAATTGTCCTACTTTCCCAGCTAGTAATTCTCTACCTCAGAAAGCCCACTCTCAATCGTTTCCTCTTTCAAAGGCAGTTGCTCTTAGAGTCTGCACATGGCACTTGGGGCCTGTTGGTCATTGGCTACTGCCCTCTGTACCTTGGGTCTAACAGCTGCGGGGCATCAAGATGAGCACGTCTCTTGTTCTAGTACTTAATATACTTTGGGGCACATGGTAAGCAATAATCACTTCTTTAGTTGATCCAAGTGTTGGATCTTTCTTAATTATTTTACTACCACAATTTACTTGTTCTAAGATTTGTCCCCTCCCCCATTTTAATATCTGTTAAGGTGGCACTCACCTTGCACTTGATGACATATTCTAGTTTAACTGACAGCATTTCACTTTCTTAGTCGAACATAAACTACAGTGCATCTTACCCTTGATGAAAGCTAGGATGCAATTAAATACTCTATTATGGTTATTATTCTGATATTTGAAATCCTCCGGGGGCTCCCTATGCCCCCACAGTGTAGTACCTCACCTGCTCGCCATAGTGTACAAACCCTCTCACCCCCAGTGTTAACCCAGGGGCTCATCCTCCATCCCCAGGTGATGCTGACAGATCAGCTGTCGGTTGTCATGAACTTGCTGTAGTTTCCCGAATGCACTGTGCTGCCTCCTGGCCCTTTGAAACTTGACACACTCATCCTCATTCTTCGCTTCGCCCTTGTCTATCACCTCCCCTGAACATCTGTTTCTAAGTGGCATTTCCCAGCTCCCACCTACCCTTGGCAATCTATTATCTCCCTGTGGTAAAGCCTGTCACACTGCACCATGGACATGCCCGTTGTCCCCCTGAGAAGAGAAAAGGGACAATGAGGGCCCCCATCATTTGCAGCTCTAGTGCCGAGCACCATGCCTGGCTTGTAGGAAATGCCAGATCATGAAGACAAACGGAGATCATCCTCTGGCTAAGACCAGCTCTTCTTTGCCTACCGCAGGATCTGGATCAATAAAGAGCAGCCAGTTATTATTGCTGGTTTTCTAGGGATTTTTACCCCATATATTTCCCAGGTCTTTACTCTTTTTGTAGCACTTTAATTCAGGCTTCAACCACTTCCTAGTCAGATCAGGTGAAATCATTTTCCTTCCTATACCCTCGATGTATTTCACATCTAGTAATTCTTTTTTTAAAGATCTTATTTACCCATTTGATAGACAGATCTCAAGTAGGTAGAGAGGGAGGCAGAGAGAGAGGGGAGAAGCAGGCTTTCCGCTGAGCAAAGAGCACGATGTGGGGCTCCAACCCAGGACCCTGAAATCATGACCTGAGCCGAAGGCAGAGGCCTAAACCACTGAGCCACCCAGGAGCCCCCATATCTGGTAATTTTTAACCAATGTGGATTTGCTGCATCAAATAATTCCTTCTTCTTCAAATATAAATATATAAATAAAGTGATCAAGTCATTCGCATGTCTTAGGAGAATGTCATACCTTTAGTAGCAACCTTGAAATCTTGGCCATTGGTTTTGATTTTTGTTTTGGTTAGATTTGGTTCGGTTTTTGTCATTTTAAAAATCGCTCCAGCCCTTGGCTCTGTCTGACCTGAATGCTTTCAGCTGTTTCTGAAACAAAATTGTCCCGGCAGCGAAAACTCTCATTGTTTACAGTGGCGCCCCTTCTGAACACTCTGTTAATAAAAAATTTTGTTTTTGTTTTTGTTTTTGTTTTTCGGCTATGGTAAATGTGGAACAACAATGAGGTATTTCAAAGAGGTGAGCCACAGATAAATTTCTCTAAGTGTGGGTGAAGGTTACTCAAAAAGGAACTTGACAAGGCTTTTAAAGATATCGACAATCATTATAACATAACGTGACTGATTGTTACCGTGCTCTTAACTGGGCAAACACTTGTTGGCTTCCAAGAAAGACTAACATAGTTGAGATGGTTCTAGCGGCCTTCTAGCACAGGGTCTCATGAGGCAGGGATTCTAGCCACTGGCTGTGCAAGGCATGAGGCCTGTTAGTGATTCTATTTTTTCCTCTGCAGAATAGGTCTTTCTACATTCCAGGTCCTTTCTACCCCAATAAATAATGCGGCGATTCTCTCAGTGAGTTGTACTATTGGTTTAAACAGCCAACTGTCTCTTTAAAAGGACTTTTGTTTAAATTCCTTTAAAAAAAAGTCCTTTAAAAGAAATCTTTTTTCTTTATTTTTTATATTTATCCCATATGTTTACTCTGATCGTGGAACTTTGTCATTTTGACCTTCTCTGCTGATTAAAATATTCTTCATCATCAGCACCTACTGCTCTCCTCTCGGTGGTCTCTCTGGAAAGGGTCTTCTCTAGCTCTTCTAGCAGGAGATGGGCACTTCCCCTCTACCCCTGTTGCCAGACTAACCTTACCTATCCTGCAGGGTCAGGTCGGCCTGGCCCTTTATCTGTTGTTCTCCTCTGAGTGGTTAGATTTTCATAGATCCCGTGCTTTGCTTTTGTCAGGATTTACCTGGATTATCAAAATCCTTTTCTTGTGCCAGTGAAGCCTAAGAAACAGTCCTAATGAGAGAACCAGGAACTCAAACAGATCATATTTATCCTGAATGATCTGTCCAAAATGAAAAATTCGTTTCTGAGGAGCCTCAAGATCTCTGAGAAGGGAAGTTTCACCAACTCTGTCATGTAGGGCATGAATTCTGATTCTGTGTCAATTGTCCTACTTTCCCAGCTAGTAATTCTCTACCTCAGAAAGCCCACTCTCAATCGTTTCCTCTTTCAAAGGCAGTTGCTCTTAGAGTCTGCACATGGCACTTGGGGCCTGTTGGTCATTGGCTACTGCCCTCTGTACCTTGGGTCTAACAGCTGCGGGGCATCAAGATGAGCACGTCTCTTGTTCTAGTACTTAATATACTTTGGGGCACATGGTAAGCAATAATCACTTCTTTAGTTGATCCAAGTGTTGGATCTTTCTTAATTATTTTACTACCACAATTTACTTGTTCTAAGATTTGTCCCCTCCCCCATTTTAATATCTGTTAAGGTGGCACTCACCTTGCACTTGATGACATATTCTAGTTTAACTGACAGCATTTCACTTTCTTAGTCGAACATAAACTACAGTGCATCTTACCCTTGATGAAAGCTAGGATGCAATTAAATACTCTATTATGGTTATTATTCTGATATTTGAAATCCTCCGGGGGCTCCCTATGCCCCCACAGTGTAGTACCTCACCTGCTCGCCATAGTGTACAAACCCTCTCACCCCCAGTGTTAACCCAGGGGCTCAGCCTCCATCCCCAGGTGATGCTGACAGATCAGCTGTCGGTTGTCATGAACTTGCTGTAGTTTCCCGAATGCACTGTGCTGCCTCCTGGCCCTTTGAAACTTGACACACTCATCCTCATTCTTCGCTTCGCCCTTGTCTATCACCTCCCCTGAACATCTGTTTCTAAGTGGCATTTCCCAGCTCCCACCTACCCTTGGCAATCTATTATCTCCCTGTGGTAAAGCCTGTCACACTGCACCATGGACATGCCCGTTGTCCCCCTGAGAAGAGAAAAGGGACAATGAGGGCCCCCATCATTTGCAGCTCTAGTGCCGAGCACCATGCCTGGCTTGTAGGAAATGCCAGATCATGAAGACAAACGGAGATCATCCTCTGGCTAAGACCAGCTCTTCTTTGCCTACCGCAGGATCTGGATCAATAAAGAGCAGCCAGTTATTATTGCTGGTTTTCTAGGGATTTTTACCCCATATATTTCCCAGGTCTTTACTCTTTTTGTAGCACTTTAATTCAGGCTTCAACCACTTCCTAGTCAGATCAGGTGAAATCATTTTCCTTCCTATACCCTCGATGTATTTCACATCTAGTAATTCTTTTTTTAAAGATCTTATTTACCCATTTGATAGACAGATCTCAAGTAGGTAGAGAGGGAGGCAGAGAGAGAGGGGAGAAGCAGGCTTTCCGCTGAGCAAAGAGCACGATGTGGGGCTCCAACCCAGGACCCTGAAATCATGACCTGAGCCGAAGGCAGAGGCCTAAACCACTGAGCCACCCAGGAGCCCCCATATCTGGTAATTTTTAACCAATGTGGATTTGCTGCATCAAATAATTCCTTCTTCTTCAAATATAAATATATAAATAAAGTGATCAAGTCATTCGCATGTCTTAGGAGAATGTCATACCTTTAGTAGCAACCTTGAAATCTTGGCCATTGGTTTTGATTTTTGTTTTGGTTAGATTTGGTTCGGTTTTTGTCATTTTAAAAATCGCTCCAGCCCTTGGCTCTGTCTGACCTGAATGCTTTCAGCTGTTTCTGAAACAAAATTGTCCCGGCAGCGAAAACTCTCATTGTTTACAGTGGCGCCCCTTCTGAACACTCTGTTAATAAAAAATTTTGTTTTTGTTTTTGTTTTTGTTTTTCGGCTATGGTAAATGTGGAACAACAATGAGGTATTTCAAAGAGGTGAGCCACAGATAAATTTCTCTAAGTGTGGGTGAAGGTTACTCAAAAAGGAACTTGACAAGGCTTTTAAAGATATCGACAATCATTATAACATAACGTGACTGATTGTTACCGTGCTCTTAACTGGGCAAACACTTGTTGGCTTCCAAGAAAGACTAACATAGTTGAGATGGTTCTAGCGGCCTTCTAGCACAGGGTCTCATGAGGCAGGGATTCTAGCCACTGGCTGTGCAAGGCATGAGGCCTGTTAGTGATTCTATTTTTTCCTCTGCAGAATAGGTCTTTCTACATTCCAGGTCCTTTCTACCCCAATAAATAATGCGGCGATTCTCTCAGTGAGTTGTACTATTGGTTTAAACAGCCAACTGTCTCTTTAAAAGGACTTTTGTTTAAATTCCTTTAAAAAAAAGTCCTTTAAAAGAAATCTTTTTTCTTTATTTTTTATATTTATCCCATATGTTTACTCTGATCGTGGAACTTTGTCATTTTGACCTTCTCTGCTGATTAAAATATTCTTCATCATCAGCACCTACTGCTCTCCTCTCGGTGGTCTCTCTGGAAAGGGTCTTCTCTAGCTCTTCTAGCAGGAGATGGGCACTTCCCCTCTACCCCTGTTGCCAGACTAACCTTACCTATCCTGCAGGGTCAGGTCGGCCTGGCCCTTTATCTGTTGTTCTCCTCTGAGTGGTTAGATTTTCATAGATCCCGTGCTTTGCTTTTGTCAGGATTTACCTGGATTATCAAAATCCTTTTCTTGTGCCAGTGAAGCCTAAGAAACAGTCCTAATGAGAGAACCAGGAACTCAAACAGATCATATTTATCCTGAATGATCTGTCCAAAATGAAAAATTCGTTTCTGAGGAGCCTCAAGATCTCTGAGAAGGGAAGTTTCACCAACTCTGTCATGTAGGGCATGAATTCTGATTCTGTGTCAATTGTCCTACTTTCCCAGCTAGTAATTCTCTACCTCAGAAAGCCCACTCTCAATCGTTCCCTCTTCAAAGGCAGTTGCTCTTAGAGTCTGCACATGGCACTTGGGGCCTGTTGGTCATTGGCTACTGCCCTCTGTACCTTGGGTCTAACAGCTGCGGGGCATCAAGATGAGCACGTCTCTTGTTCTAGTACTTAATATACTTTGGGGCACATGGTAAGCAATAATCACTTCTTTAGTTGATCCAAGTGTTGGATCTTTCTTAATTATTTTACTACCACAATTTACTTGTTCTAAGATTTGTCCCCCCCCCCCCATTTTAATATCTGTTAAGGTGGCACTCACCTTGCACTTGATGACATATCCTAGTTTAACTGACAGCATTTCACTTTCTTAGTCGAACATAAACTACAGTGCATCTTACCCTTGATGAAAGCTAGGATGCAATTAAATACTCTATTATGGTTACGATTCTGATATTTGAAATCCTCCGTTAGCTCCCTGTGCGCACACAGTGTAGTACCTCACCTCCTTGCCATAGTATACAAACCCTCTCACCCCCAGTGTTAACCCCCGGGGCTCAGCCTCCATCCCCAGGTGATGCTGCCAGATCAGCTGTCGGTTGTCATGAACTTGCTGTAGTTTCCCGAATGCACTGTGCTGCCTCCTGGCCCTTTGAACCTTGAAACACTCATCCTCATTCTTCGCTTTGCTTTGTCTATCAACTCCCCTGAAAATCTGTTCCTAAGTGGCTTTTCCCAGCTCCCACCTACCCTTGGCAGTCTATTATCTCCCTGTGGTAAAGCCTGTCACACTGCACCATGGACATGCCCGTTGTCCCCCTGAGAAGAGAAAAGGGACAATGAGGGCCCCCATCATTTGCAGCTCTAGTGCCGAGCACCATGCCTGGCTTGTAGGAAATGCCAGATCATGAAGACAAACGGAGATCATCCTCTGGCTAAAACCAGCTCTTCTTTGCCTACCTCAGGATCTGGATCGATAAAGAGCAGCCAGTTATTATTGCTGGTTTTCTAGGAATTTTTACCCCATATATTTCCCAGGTCTTTACTCTTTTTGTAGCACTTTAATTCAGGCGTCAACCACTTCCTAGTCAGATCAGGTGAAATCATTTTCCTTCCCATACCCTCGATGTATTTCACATCTAGTAATTCTTTTTTTAAAGATCTTGTTTACCCATTTGATAGACAGATCTCAAGTAGGTAGAGAGGGAGGCAGAGAGAGAGGGGGGAAGGAGGCTTTCTGCTGAGCAGAGAGCACGATGTGGGGCTCCAACCCAGGACCCTGAAATCATGACCTGAGCCGAAGGCAGAGGCCTAAACCACTGAGCCACCAAGGAGCCCCCATATCTGGTAATTTTTAACCAACGTGGATTTGCTGCATCAAATAGTTCCTTCTTCTTCAAATATAAATATATAAATAAAGTGATCAAGTCACTCGCATATCTTAGTAGAATGTCATACCTTTAGTAGCAACCTTGAAATCTTGGCCATTGGTTTTGATTTTTGTTTTGGTTAGATTTGGTTCGGTTTTTGTCATTTTAGAAATCCCTCCAGCTCTTGGCTCTGTCTGACCTGATTGCTTTCAGCTGTTTCTGATCTGACAGCAAAAACTCTCATTGTTTACAGTGGCGCCCCTTCTGAACACTCTGTTAATAAAAAGTTTTTTTTTGTTTTTGTTTTTGTTTTTCGGCTATGGTAAATGTGGAACAACAATGAGGTATTTCAAAGAGGTGAACCTCAGATAAATTTCTCTAAGTGTGGGTGAAGGTTACTCAAAAAGGAACTTGACAAGGCTTTTAAAGATATCGACAATCATTATAACATAACGTGACTGATTGTTACCGTGCTCTTAACTGGGCAAACACTTGTTGGCTTCCAAGAAAGACTAACATAGTTGAGATGGTTCTAGCGGCCTTCTAGCACAGGGTCTCATGAGGCAGGGATTCTAGCCACTGGCTGTGCAAGGCATGAGGCCTGTTAGTGATTCTATTTTTTCCTCTGCAGAATAGGTCTTTCTACATTCCAGGTCCTTTCTACCCCAATAAATAATGCGGCGATTCTCTCAGTGAGTTGTACTATTGGTTTAAATAGCCAACTGTCTCTTTAAAAGGACTTTTGATTAAATTCCTTTAAAAAAAAGTCCTTTCAAAAAAATCTTTTTTCTTTATTTTTTATTTTTTATCCCATATGTTTACTCTGATCGTGGAACTTTGTCATTTTGACCTTCTCTGCTGGTTAAAATATTCTTCATCATCAGCACCTACTGCTCTCCTCTCCTGGTGGTCTCTCCGGAAGGGGTCTTCTCTAGCTCTTCTAGCAGGTGATGGGCACTTCCCCTCTACCCCTGTTGCCAGACCAGCCTTACCTATCCTGCAGGGTCAGGTCGGCCTGGCCCTTTATCTGTTGTTCTCCTCTGAGTGGTTAGATTTTCATAGATCCCGTGCTTTGCTTTTGTCAGGATTTACCTGGATTATCAAAATCCTTTTCTTGTGCCAGTGAAGCCTAAGAAACAGTCCTAATGAGAGAACCAGGAACTCAAACAGATCATATTTATCCTGAATGATCTGTCCAAAATGAAAAATTCGTTTCTGAGGAGCCTCAAGATCTCTGAGAAGGGAAGTTTCACCAACTCTGTCATGTAGGGCATGAATTCTGATTCTGTGTCAATTGTCCTACTTTCCCAGCTAGTAATTCTCTACCTCAGAAAGCCCACTCTCAATCGTTCCCTCTTCAAAGGCAGTTGCTCTTAGAGTCTGCACATGGCACTTGGGGCCTGTTGGTCATTGGCTACTGCCCTCTGTACCTTGGGTCTAACAGCTGCGGGGCATCAAGATGAGCACGTCTCTTGTTCTAGTACTTAATATACTTTGGGGCACATGGTAAGCAATAATCACTTCTTTAGTTGATCCAAGTGTTGGATCTTTCTTAATTATTTTACTACCACAATTTACTTGTTCTAAGATTTGTCCCCCCCCCCATTTTAATATCTGTTAAGGTGGCACTCACCTTGCACTTGATGACATATCCTAGTTTAACTGACAGCATTTCACTTTCTTAGTCGAACATAAACTACAGTGCATCTTACCCTTGATGAAAGCTAGGATGCAATTAAATACTCTATTATGGTTACGATTCTGATATTTGAAATCCTCCGTTAGCTCCCTGTGCGCACACAGTGTAGTACCTCACCTCCTTGCCATAGTATACAAACCCTCTCACCCCCAGTGTTAACCCCGGGGCTCAGCCTCCATCCCCAGGTGATGCTGCCAGATCAGCTGTCGGTTGTCATGAACTTGCTGTAGTTTCCCGAATGCACTGTGCTGCCTCCTGGCCCTTTGAACCTTGAAACACTCATCCTCATTCTTCGCTTTGCTTTGTCTATCAACTCCCCTGAAAATCTGTTCCTAAGTGGCTTTTCCCAGCTCCCACCTACCCTTGGCAGTCTATTATCTCCCTGTGGTAAAGCCTGTCACACTGCACCATGGACATGCCCGTTGTCCCCCTGAGAAGAGAAAAGGGACAATGAGGGCCCCCATCATTTGCAGCTCTAGTGCCGAGCACCATGCCTGGCTTGTAGGAAATGCCAGATCATGAAGACAAACGGAGATCATCCTCTGGCTAAAACCAGCTCTTCTTTGCCTACCTCAGGATCTGGATCGATAAAGAGCAGCCAGTTATTATTGCTGGTTTTCTAGGAATTTTTACCCCATATATTTCCCAGGTCTTTACTCTTTTTGTAGCACTTTAATTCAGGCGTCAACCACTTCCTAGTCAGATCAGGTGAAATCATTTTCCTTCCCATACCCTCGATGTATTTCACATCTAGTAATTCTTTTTTTAAAGATCTTGTTTACCCATTTGATAGACAGATCTCAAGTAGGTAGAGAGGGAGGCAGAGAGAGAGGGGGGAAGGAGGCTTTCTGCTGAGCAGAGAGCACGATGTGGGGCTCCAACCCAGGACCCTGAAATCATGACCTGAGCCGAAGGCAGAGGCCTAAACCACTGAGCCACCAAGGAGCCCCCATATCTGGTAATTTTTAACCAACGTGGATTTGCTGCATCAAATAGTTCCTTCTTCTTCAAATATAAATATATAAATAAAGTGATCAAGTCACTCGCATATCTTAGTAGAATGTCATACCTTTAGTAGCAACCTTGAAATCTTGGCTATTGGTTTTGATTTTTGTTTTGGTTAGATTTGGTTCGGTTTTTGTCATTTTAAAAATCCCTCCAGCTCTTGGCTCTGTCTGACCTGATTGCTTTCAGCTGTTTCTGATCTGACAGCGAAAACTCTCATTGTTTACAGTGGCGCCCCTTCTGAACACTCTGTTAATAAAAAGTTTTTTTTTGTTTTTGTTTTTGTTTTTCGGCTATGGTAAATGTGGAACAACAATGAGGTATTTCAAAGAGGTGAACCTCAGATAAATTTCTCTAAGTGTGGGTGAAGGTTACTCAAAAAGGAACTTGACAAGGCTTTTAAAGATATCGACAATCATTATAACATAACGTGACTGATTGTTACCGTGCTCTTAACTGGGCAAACACTTGTTGGCTTCCAAGAAAGACTAACATAGTTGAGATGGTTCTAGCGGCCTTCTAGCACAGGGTCTCATGAGGCAGGGATTCTAGCCACTGGCTGTGCAAGGCATGAGGCCTGTTAGTGATTCTATTTTTTCCTCTGCAGAATAGGTCTTTCTACATTCCAGGTCCTTTCTACCCCAATAAATAATGCGGCGATTCTCTCAGTGAGTTGTACTATTGGTTTAAATAGCCAACTGTCTCTTTAAAAGGACTTTTGATTAAATTCCTTTAATAAAAAAGTCCTTTCAAAGAAATCTTTTTTCTTTATTTTTTATTTTTTATCCCATATGTTTACTCTGATCGTGGAACTTTGTCATTTTGACCTTCTCTGCTGATTAAAATATTCTTCATCATCAGCACCTACTGCTCTCCTCTCCTGGTGGTCTCTCTGGAAAGGGTCTTCTCTAGCTCTTCTAGCAGGAGATGGGCACTTCCCCTCTACCCCTGTTGCCAGACTAACCTTACCTATCCTGCAGGGTCAGGTCGGCCTGGCCCTTTATCTGTTGTTCTCCTCTGAGTGGTTAGATTTTCATAGATCCCGTGCTTTGCTTTTGTCAGGATTTACCTGGATTATCAAAATCCTTTTCTTGTGCCAGTGAAGCCTAAGAAACAGTCCTAATGAGAGAACCAGGAACTCAAACAGATCATATTTATCCTGAATGATCTGTCCAAAATGAAAAATTCGTTTCTGAGGAGCCTCAAGATCTCTGAGAAGGGAAGTTTCACCAACTCTGTCATGTAGGGCATGAATTCTGATTCTGTGTCAATTGTCCTACTTTCCCAGCTAGTAATTCTCTACCTCAGAAAGCCCACTCTCAATCGTTCCCTCTTCAAAGGCAGTTGCTCTTAGAGTCTGCACATGGCACTTGGGGCCTGTTGGTCATTGGCTACTGCCCTCTGTACCTTGGGTCTAACAGCTGCGGGGCATCAAGATGAGCACGTCTCTTGTTCTAGTACTTAATATACTTTGGGGCACATGGTAAGCAATAATCACTTCTTTAGTTGATCCAAGTGTTGGATCTTTCTTAATTATTTTACTACCACAATTTACTTGTTCTAAGATTTGTCCCCCCCCCATTTTAATATCTGTTAAGGTGGCACTCACCTTGCACTTGATGACATATCCTAGTTTAACTGACAGCATTTCACTTTCTTAGTCGAACATAAACTACAGTGCATCTTACCCTTGATGAAAGCTAGGATGCAATTAAATACTCTATTATGGTTACGATTCTGATATTTGAAATCCTCCGTTAGCTCCCTGTGCGCACACAGTGTAGTACCTCACCTCCTTGCCATAGTATACAAACCCTCTCACCCCCAGTGTTAACCCCGGGGCTCAGCCTCCATCCCCAGGTGATGCTGCCAGATCAGCTGTCGGTTGTCATGAACTTGCTGTAGTTTCCCGAATGCACTGTGCTGCCTCCTGGCCCTTTGAAACTTGAAACACTCATCCTCATTCTTCGCTTTGCTTTGTCTATCACCTCCCCTGAAAATCTGTTCCTAAGTCGCTTTTCCCAGCTCCCACCTACCCTTGGCAGTCTATTATCTCCCTGTGGTAAAGCCTGTCACACTGCACCATGGACATGCCCGTTGTCCCCCTGAGAAGAGAAAAGGGACAATGAGGGCCCCCATCATTTGCAGCTCTAGTGCCGAGCACCATGCCTGGCTTGTAGGAAATGCCAGATCATGAAGAGAAACGGAAATCATCCTCTGGCTAAAACCAGCTCTTCTTTGCCTACCTCAGGATCTGGATCGATGAAGAGCAGCCAGTTATTATTGCTGGTTTTCTAAGGATTTTTACCCCATATATTTCCCAGGTCTTTACTCTTTTTATAGCACTTTAATTCAAGCTTCAACCACTTCCTAGTCAGATCAGGTGAAATCATTTTCCTTCCCATACCCTCGATGTATTTCACATCTAGTAATTCTTTTTTTAAAGATCTTATTTACCCATTTGACAGACAGATCTCAAGTAGGTAGAGAGGGAGGCAGAGAGAGAGGGGGGAAGCAGGCGCCCCGCTGAGCAGAGAGCACGATGTGGGGCTCCATCCCAGGACCCTGAAATCATGACCTGAGCCGAAGGCAGAGGCCTAAACCACTGAGCCACCCAGGAGCCCCCATATCTGGTAATTTTTAACCACCGTGGATTTGCTGCATCAAATAGTTCCTTCTTCTTCAAATATAAATATATAAATAAAGTGATCAAGTCACTCGCATGTCTTAGGAGAATGTCATACCTTTAGTAGCAACCTTGAAATCTTGGCTATTGGTTTTGATTTTTGTTTTGGTTAGATTTGGTTCGGTTTTTGTCATTTTAAAAATCCCTCCAGCCCTTGGCTCTGTCTGACCTGATTGCTTTCAGCTGTTTCTGAAACAAAATTGTCCCGGCAGTGAAAACTCTCATTGTTTACAGTGGCGCCCCTTCTGAACACTCTGTTAATAAAAAGTTTTTTTTGTTTTTGTTTTTGTTTTTCGGCTATGGTAAATGTGGAACAACAATGAGGTATTTCAAAGAGGTGAACCACATATAAATTTCTCTAAAGGTGGGTGAAGGTTACTCAAAAAGGAACTTGACAAGGCTTTTAAAGATATCGACAATCATTATAACATAACGTGACTGATTGTTACCGTGCTCTTAACTGGGCAAACACTTGTTGGCTTCCAAGAAAGACTAACATAGTTGAGATGGTTCTAGCGGCCTTCTAGCACAGGGTCTCATGAGGCAGGGATTCTAGCCACTGGCTGTGCAAGGCATGAGGCCTGTTAGTGATTCTATTTTTTCCTCTGCAGAATAGGTCTTTCTACATTCCAGGTCCTTTCTACCCCAATAAATAATGCGGCGATTCTCTCAGTGAGTTGTACTATTGGTTTAAACAGCCAACTGTTTCTTTAAAAGGACTTTTGTTTAAATTCCTTTAAAAAAAAGTCCTTTCAAAGAAATCTTTTTTCTTTATTTTTTATATTTATCCCATATGTTTACTCTGATCGTGGAACTTTGTCATTTTGACCTTCTCTGCTGATTAAAATATTCTTCATCATCAGCACCTACTGCTCTCCTCTCCTGGTGGTCTCTCTGGAAAGGGTCTTCTCTAGCTCTTCTAGCAGGAGATGGGCACTTCCCCTCTACCCCTGTTGCCAGACTAACCTTACCTATCCTGCAGGGTCAGGTCGGCCTGGCCCTTTATCTGTTGTTCTCCTCTGAGTGGTTAGATTTTCATAGATCCCGTGCTTTGCTTTTGTCAGGATTTACCTGGATTATCAAAATCCTTTTCTTGTGCCAGTGAAGCCTAAGAAACAGTCCTAATGAGAGAACCAGGAACTCAAACAGATCATATTTATCCTGAATGATCTGTCCAAAATGAAAAATTCGTTTCTGAGGAGCCTCAAGATCTCTGAGAAGGGAAGTTTCACCAACTCTGTCATGTAGGGCATGAATTCTGATTCTGTGTCAATTGTCCTACTTTCCCAGCTAGTAATTCTCTACCTCAGAAAGCCCACTCTCAATCGTTCCCTCTTCAAAGGCAGTTGCTCTTAGAGTCTGCACATGGCACTTGGGGCCTGTTGGTCATTGGCTACTGCCCTCTGTACCTTGGGTCTAACAGCTGCGGGGCATCAAGATGAGCACGTCTCTTGTTCTAGTACTTAATATACTTTGGGGCACATGGTAAGCAATAATCACTTCTTTAGTTGATCCAAGTGTTGGATCTTTCTTAATTATTTTACTACCACAATTTACTTGTTCTAAGATTTGTCCCCCCCCCCATTTTAATATCTGTTAAGGTGGCACTCACCTTGCACTTGATGACATATCCTAGTTTAACTGACACATTTCACTTTCTTAGTCGAAGATAAACTACAGTGCATCTTACCCTTGATGAAAGCTAGGATGCAATTAAATACTCTATTATGGTTACGATTCTGATATTTGAAATCCTCCGTTAGCTCCCTGTGCCCACACAGTGTAGTAACTCACCTCCTTGCCATAGTATACAAACCCTCTCACCCCCAGTGTTAACCCCGGGGCTCAGCCTCCATCCCCAGGTGATGCTGCCAGATCAGCTGTCGGTTGTCATGAACTTGCTGTAGTTTCCCGAATGCACTGTGCTGCCTCCTGGCCCTTTGAACCTTGAAACACTCATCCTCATTCTTCGCTTTGCTTTGTCTATCAACTCCCCTGAAAATCTGTTCCTAAGTGGCTTTTCCCAGCTCCCACCTACCCTTGGCAGTCTATTATCTCCCTGTGGTAAAGCCTGTCACACTGCACCATGGACATGCCCGTTGTCCCCCTGAGAAGAGAAAAGGGACAATGAGGGCCCCCATCATTTGCAGCTCTAGTGCCGAGCACCATGCCTGGCTTGTAGGAAATGCCAGATCATGAAGACAAACGGAGATCATCCTCTGGCTAAAACCAGCTCTTCTTTGCCTACCTCAGGATCTGGATCGATAAAGAGCAGCCAGTTATTATTGCTGGTTTTCTAGGAATTTTTACCCCATATATTTCCCAGGTCTTTACTCTTTTTGTAGCACTTTAATTCAGGCGTCAACCACTTCCTAGTCAGATCAGGTGAAATCATTTTCCTTCCCATACCCTCGATGTATTTCACATCTAGTAATTCTTTTTTTAAAGATCTTGTTTACCCATTTGATAGACAGATCTCAAGTAGGTAGAGAGGGAGGCAGAGAGAGAGGGGGGAAGGAGGCTTTCTGCTGAGCAGAGAGCACGATGTGGGGCTCCAACCCAGGACCCTGAAATCATGACCTGAGCCGAAGGCAGAGGCCTAAACCACTGAGCCACCAAGGAGCCCCCATATCTGGTAATTTTTAACCAACGTGGATTTGCTGCATCAAATAGTTCCTTCTTCTTCAAATATAAATATATAAATAAAGTGATCAAGTCACTCGCATATCTTAGTAGAATGTCATACCTTTAGTAGCAACCTTGAAATCTTGGCTATTGGTTTTGATTTTTGTTTTGGTTAGATTTGGTTCGGTTTTTGTCATTTTAAAAATCCCTCCAGCTCTTGGCTCTGTCTGACCTGATTGCTTTCAGCTGTTTCTGATCTGACAGCGAAAACTCTCATTGTTTACAGTGGCGCCCCTTCTGAACACTCTGTTAATAAAAAGTTTTTTTTTGTTTTTGTTTTTGTTTTTCGGCTATGGTAAATGTGGAACAACAATGAGGTATTTCAAAGAGGTGAACCTCAGATAAATTTCTCTAAGTGTGGGTGAAGGTTACTCAAAAAGGAACTTGACAAGGCTTTTAAAGATATCGACAATCATTATAACATAACGTGACTGATTGTTACCGTGCTCTTAACTGGGCAAACACTTGTTGGCTTCCAAGAAAGACTAACATAGTTGAGATGGTTCTAGCGGCCTTCTAGCACAGGGTCTCATGAGGCAGGGATTCTAGCCACTGGCTGTGCAAGGCATGAGGCCTGTTAGTGATTCTATTTTTTCCTCTGCAGAATAGGTCTTTCTACATTCCAGGTCCTTTCTACCCCAATAAATAATGCGGCGATTCTCTCAGTGAGTTGTACTATTGGTTTAAATAGCCAACTGTCTCTTTAAAAGGACTTTTGATTAAATTCCTTTAATAAAAAAGTCCTTTCAAAGAAATCTTTTTTCTTTATTTTTTATTTTTTATCCCATATGTTTACTCTGATCGTGGAACTTTGTCATTTTGACCTTCTCTGCTGGTTAAAATATTCTTCATCATCAGCACCTACTGCTCTCCTCTCCTGGTGGTCTCTCCGGAAGGGGTCTTCTCTAGCTCTTCTAGCAGGTGATGGGCACTTCCCCTCTACCCCTGTTGCCAGACCAGCCTTACCTATCCTGCAGGGTCAGGTCGGCCTGGCCCTTTATCTGTTGTTCTCCTCTGAGTGGTTAGATTTTCATAGATCCCGTGCTTTGCTTTTGTCAGGATTTACCTGGATTATCAAAATCCTTTTCTTGTGCCAGTGAAGCCTAAGAAACAGTCCTAATGAGAGAACCAGGAACTCAAACAGATCATATTTATCCTGAATGATCTGTCCAAAATGAAAAATTCGTTTCTGAGGAGCCTCAAGATCTCTGAGAAGGGAAGTTTCACCAACTCTGTCATGTAGGGCATGAATTCTGATTCTGTGTCAATTGTCCTACTTTCCCAGCTAGTAATTCTCTACCTCAGAAAGCCCACTCTCAATCGTTCCCTCTTCAAAGGCAGTTGCTCTTAGAGTCTGCACATGGCACTTGGGGCCTGTTGGTCATTGGCTACTGCCCTCTGTACCTTGGGTCTAACAGCTGCGGGGCATCAAGATGAGCACGTCTCTTGTTCTAGTACTTAATATACTTTGGGGCACATGGTAAGCAATAATCACTTCTTTAGTTGATCCAAGTGTTGGATCTTTCTTAATTATTTTACTACCACAATTTACTTGTTCTAAGATTTGTCCCCCCCCCCATTTTAATATCTGTTAAGGTGGCACTCACCTTGCACTTGATGACATATCCTAGTTTAACTGACAGCATTTCACTTTCTTAGTCGAACATAAACTACAGTGCATCTTACCCTTGATGAAAGCTAGGATGCAATTAAATACTCTATTATGGTTACGATTCTGATATTTGAAATCCTCCGTTAGCTCCCTGTGCGCACACAGTGTAGTACCTCACCTCCTTGCCATAGTATACAAACCCTCTCACCCCCAGTGTTAACCCCGGGGCTCAGCCTCCATCCCCAGGTGATGCTGCCAGATCAGCTGTCGGTTGTCATGAACTTGCTGTAGTTTCCCGAATGCACTGTGCTGCCTCCTGGCCCTTTGAACCTTGAAACACTCATCCTCATTCTTCGCTTTGCTTTGTCTATCAACTCCCCTGAACATCTGTTCCTAAGTGGCTTTTCCCAGCTCCCACCTACCCTTGGCAGTCTATTATCTCCCTGTGGTAAAGCCTGTCACACTGCACCATGGACATGCCCGTTGTCCCCCTGAGAAGAGAAAAGGGACAATGAGGGCCCCCATCATTTGCAGCTCTAGTGCCGAGCACCATGCCTGGCTTGTAGGAAATGCCAGATCATGAAGACAAACGGAAATCATCCTCTGGCTAAAACCAGCTCTTCTTTGCCTACCTCAGGATCTGGATCAATGAAGAGCAGCCAGTTATTATTGCTGGTTTTCTAAGGATTTTTACCCCATATATTTCCCAGGTCTTTACTCTTTTTATAGCACTTTAATTCAAGCTTCAACCACTTCCTAGTCAGATCAGGTGAAATCATTTTCCTTCCCATACACTCGATGTATTTCACATCTAGTAATTCTTTTTTTAAAGATCTTATTTACCCATTTGACAGACAGATCTCTAGTAGGTAGAGAGGGAGGCAGAGAGAGAGGGGGGAAGCAGGCGCCCCGCTGAGCAGAGAGCACGATGTGGGGCTCCATCCCAGGACCCTGAAATCATGACCTGAGCCGAAGGCAGAGGCCTAAACCACTGAGCGACCCAGGAGCCCCCATATCTGGTAATTTTTAACCACCGTGGATTTGCTGCATCAAATAGTTCCTTCTTCTTCAAATATAACTATATAAATAAAGTGATCAAGTCACTCGCATGTCTTAGGAGAATGTCATACCTTTAGTAGCAACCTTGAAATCTTGGCCATTGGTTTTGATTTTTGTTTTGGTTAGATTTGGTTCGGTTTTTGTCATTTTAAAAATCCCTCCAGCCCTTGGCTCTGTCTGACCTGATTGCTTTCAGCTGTTTCTGAAACAAAATTGTCCCGGCAGTGAAAACTCTCATTGTTTACAGTGGCGCCCCTTCTGAACACTCTGTTAATAAAAAGTTTTTTTTGTTTTTGTTTTTGTTTTTCGGCTATGGTAAATATGGAACAACAATGAGGTATTTCAAAGAGGTGAACCACATATAAATTTCTCTAAAGGTGGGTGAAGGTTACTCAAAAAGGAACTTGACAAGGCTTTTAAAGATATCGACAATCATTATAACATAACGTGACTGATTGTTACCGTGCTCTTAACTGGGCAAACACTTGTTGGCTTCCAAGAAAGACTAACATAGTTGAGATGGTTCTAGCGGCCTTCTAGCACAGGGTCTCATGAGGCAGGGATTCTAGCCACTGGCTGTGCAAGGCATGAGGCCTGTTAGTGATTCTATTTTTTCCTCTGCAGAATAGGTCTTTCTACATTCCAGGTCCTTTCTACCCCAATAAATAATGCGGCGATTCTCTCAGTGAGTTGTACTATTGGTTTAAACAGCCAACTGTCTCTTTAAAAGGACTTTTGTTTAAATTCCTTTAAAAAAAAGTCCTTTAAAAGAAATCTTTTTTCTTTATTTTTTATATTTATCCCTTATGTTTACTCTGATCGTGGAACTTTGTCATTTTGACCTTCTCTGCTGATTAAAATATTCTTCATCATCAGCACCTACTGCTCTCCTCTCCTGGTGGTCTCTCTGGAAAGGGTCTTCTCTAGCTCTTCTAGCAGGAGATGGGCACTTCCCCTCTACCCCTGTTGCCAGACTAACCTTACCTATCCTGCAGGGTCAGGTCGGCCTGGCCCTTTATCTGTTGTTCTCCTCTGAGTGGTTAGATTTTCATAGATCCCGTGCTTTGCTTTTGTCAGGATTCACCTGGATTATCAAAATCCTTTTCTTGTGCCAGTGAAGCCTAAGAAACAGTCCTAATGAGAGAACCAGGAACTCAAACAGATCATATTTATCCTGAATGATCTGTCCAAAATGAAAAATTCGTTTCTGAGGAGCCTCAAGATCTCTGAGAAGGGAAGTTTCACCAACTCTGTCATGTAGGGCATGAATTCTGATTCTGTGTCAATTGTCCTACTTTCCCAGCTAGTAATTCTCTACCTCAGAAAGCCCACTCTCAATCGTTCCCTCTTCAAAGGCAGTTGCTCTTAGAGTCTGCACATGGCACTTGGGGCCTGTTGGTCATTGGCTACTGCCCTCTGTACCTTGGGTCTAACAGCTGCGGGGCATCAAGATGAGCACGTCTCTTGTTCTAGTACTTAATATACTTTGGGGCACATGGTAAGCAATAATCACTTCTTTAGTTGATCCAAGTGTTGGATCTTTCTTAATTATTTTACTACCACAATTTACTTGTTCTAAGATTTGTCCCCCCCCCCATTTTAATATCTGTTAAGGTGGCACTCACCTTGCACTTGATGACATATCCTAGTTTAACTGACAGCATTTCACTTTCTTAGTCGAACATAAACTACAGTGCATCTTACCCTTGATGAAAGCTAGGATGCAATTAAATACTCTATTATGGTTACGATTCTGATATTTGAAATCCTCCGTTAGCTCCCTGTGCGCACACAGTGTAGTACCTCACCTCCTTGCCATAGTATACAAACCCTCTCACCCCCAGTGTTAACCCCGGGGCTCAGCCTCCATCCCCAGGTGATGCTGCCAGATCAGCTGTCGGTTGTCATGAACTTGCTGTAGTTTCCCGAATGCACTGTGCTGCCTCCTGGCCCTTTGAACCTTGAAACACTCATCCTCATTCTTCGCTTTGCTTTGTCTATCAACTCCCCTGAAAATCTGTTCCTAAGTGGCTTTTCCCAGCTCCCACCTACCCTTGGCAGTCTATTATCTCCCTGTGGTAAAGCCTGTCACACTGCACCATGGACATGCCCGTTGTCCCCCTGAGAAGAGAAAAGGGACAATGAGGGCCCCCATCATTTGCAGCTCTAGTGCCGAGCACCATGCCTGGCTTGTAGGAAATGCCAGATCATGAAGACAAACGGAGATCATCCTCTGGCTAAAACCAGCTCTTCTTTGCCTACCTCAGGATCTGGATCGATAAAGAGCAGCCAGTTATTATTGCTGGTTTTCTAGGAATTTTTACCCCATATATTTCCCAGGTCTTTACTCTTTTTGTAGCACTTTAATTCAGGCGTCAACCACTTCCTAGTCAGATCAGGTGAAATCATTTTCCTTCCCATACCCTCGATGTATTTCACATCTAGTAATTCTTTTTTTAAAGATCTTGTTTACCCATTTGATAGACAGATCTCAAGTAGGTAGAGAGGGAGGCAGAGAGAGAGGGGGGAAGGAGGCTTTCTGCTGAGCAGAGAGCACGATGTGGGGCTCCAACCCAGGACCCTGAAATCATGACCTGAGCCGAAGGCAGAGGCCTAAACCACTGAGCCACCAAGGAGCCCCCATATCTGGTAATTTTTAACCAACGTGGATTTGCTGCATCAAATAGTTCCTTCTTCTTCAAATATAAATATATAAATAAAGTGATCAAGTCACTCGCATATCTAAGTAGAATGTCATACCTTTAGTAGCAACCTTGAAATCTTGGCTATTGGTTTTGATTTTTGTTTTGGTTAGATTTGGTTCGGTTTTTGTCATTTTAAAAATCCCTCCAGCTCTTGGCTCTGTCTGACCTGATTGCTTTCAGCTGTTTCTGATCTGACAGCGAAAACTCTCATTGTTTACAGTGGCGCCCCTTCTGAACACTCTGTTAATAAAAAGTTTTTTTTTGTTTTTGTTTTTGTTTTTCGGCTATGGTAAATGTGGAACAACAATGAGGTATTTCAAAGAGGTGAACCTCAGATAAATTTCTCTAAGTGTGGGTGAAGGTTACTCAAAAAGGAACTTGACAAGGCTTTTAAAGATATCGACAATCATTATAACATAAAGTGACTGATTGTTACCGTGCTCTTAACTGGGCAAACACTTGTTGGCTTCCAAGAAAGACTAACATAGTTGAGATGGTTCTAGCGGCCTTCTAGCACAGGGTCTCATGAGGCAGGGATTCTAGCCACTGGCTGTGCAAGGCATGAGGCCTGTTAGTGATTCTATTTTTTCCTCTGCAGAATAGGTCTTTCTACATTCCAGGTCCTTTCTACCCCAATAAATAATGCGGCGATTCTCTCAGTGAGTTGTACTATTGGTTTAAATAGCCAACTGTCTCTTTAAAAGGACTTTTGATTAAATTCCTTTAATAAAAAAGTCCTTTCAAAGAAATCTTTTTTCTTTATTTTTTATTTTTTATCCCATATGTTTACTCTGATCGTGGAACTTTGTCATTTTGACCTTCTCTGCTGATTAAAATATTCTTCATCATCAGCACCTACTGCTCTCCTCTCCTGGTGGTCTCTCTGGAAAGGGTCTTCTCTAGCTCTTCTAGCAGGAGATGGGCACTTCCCCTCTACCCCTGTTGCCAGACTAACCTTACCTATCCTGCAGGGTCAGGTCGGCCTGGCCCTTTATCTGTTGTTCTCCTCTGAGTGGTTAGATTTTCATAGATCCCGTGCTTTGCTTTTGTCAGGATTTACCTGGATTATCAAAATCCTTTTCTTGTGCCAGTGAAGCCTAAGAAACAGTCCAGATGAGAGAACCAGGAACTCAAACAGATCATATTTATCCTGAATGATCTGTCCAAAATGAAAAATTCGTTTCTGAGGAGCCTCAAGATCTCTGAGAAGGGAAGTTTCACCAACTCTGTCATGTAGGGCATGAATTCTGATTCTGTGTCAATTGTCCTACTTTCCCAGCTAGTAATTCTCTACCTCAGAAAGCCCACTCTCAATCGTTCCCTCTTCAAAGGCAGTTGCTCTTAGAGTCTGCACATGGCACTTGGGGCCTGTTGGTCATTGGCTACTGCCCTCTGTACCTTGGGTCTAACAGCTGCGGGGCATCAAGATGAGCACGTCTCTTGTTCTAGTACTTAATATACTTTGGGGCACATGGTAAGCAATAATCACTTCTTTAGTTGATCCAAGTGTTGGATCTTTCTTAATTATTTTACTACCACAATTTACTTGTTCTAAGATTTGTCCCCCCCCCCATTTTAATATCTGTTAAGGTGGCACTCACCTTGCACTTGATGACATATCCTAGTTTAACTGACAGCATTTCACTTTCTTAGTCGAACATAAACTACAGTGCATCTTA